>NW_012267294.1:4335725-4364043 GCF_000151885.1 Dipodomys ordii | reverse complement strand
CCACAACTGGACTGGCAAAAAAAAAAAAAATAAAAATATATATATATATATATATATATGAAAGAAAATTCCATTGGGACTATTAAGAATCAAAACAAATAGTTACATAAAAAACAGTAAATATGCATCAAAATAATTCTGAAAAATAATTCAGGACCAGTTGTAGTTGTGGAGGGTGATTGCCATAATCCTAGTTCTCAGGTGTTAAAGCAAGATGACCGTGGTGTGTTCAAGGCCAGCCGGGAAATACATATCAAAAAACTGTCTCAAAACAAAAAAGTCCTAAAAGAAAGAACTCAAGTACAAAATACCTATAAATGTTTTACATCTGAAGGTACAAGCAAAATGATAAATAAAATGTATAGCTTTATATCAGTTCAGTTTTTAATTTTTTTTCTTAAGGTGGGGAGTGGTAAATTATGGTGGGATGGGATTGGGTCTTGTATTCTTTGGGCTGGCCCATAATTCCTAGCCTGGAGTGATGTTTCTGCTGAAGTTTCCACAGTAACTACAGGTGAGTTCCAATGAAAAGGGACATAGCCCATTAGTAATTTGACCCCTTAGTAAAGAAAGGCAGAAGGCATGTTTTGATAACCAGAATCTTTTCACTAGACTCTTTTAATCTATGATACTTTTATGCAGTCTTCCAAGCATGCAATAAAAAGCTCTGTTTGTAGAAATAAGATACTGAGATTATATAATTTTCCCAAGACCTTATTACTTAATAAGTACCATAGCCAAGGCTGGAATCAGGTATGTCTGATTTCAAGTGGAAGGCTCCTTAAATTATGCCACCCTGACTGAGATTTTTATATTGACCTGACATGAAGATTTCTGTTTGAATAGAATTTTTAAGTAGTAATACCAAAGAATGAGTATCATTTTGAGAAAATTCACTTCCTATCACAAATTGGTTTAGTGTAATGTCTCCCCTTGTTTATCCATACAATGAGCAAAATTATATTATTCAAAGAAATGACTGAAATAACTTATTTTGGCTAACAGAGAAGAAAATTTTTGATTGTTTTCTGTAAGTGTAAAATTATAAAGTTAAGTATTTTTGTTTGGCCTTAAAAAAAGAAAGAGGTATTGAACATTTTGTCATTAAAGGTTGCTTTTGTTGCTTTTTGGTTTTCTGCTATAGTGGATTACAGAGGACTGTATTGTTTGATAATGTCTTTAATGCACCTTGATTAAGGCATTAGAAGACAAAAGTATATTCATAGTGAGACCTGTAATTGAAGTAGGTACATTCATTGGCCATTTGAGAAATTAAATATATAGATAAGAATCTCTAAAAACTCCAACATTAGTTTCCTGTTACATAAATTCTCTTCCCCTCGTCTCCTCTCTCCTTTTGAGCTGGTACTGAGGCTTGAACTTAGGTCCTGGAACTCCTGCTCATAGCTAGCACTCTACCATTTGAGCCAACTTTCAATTCTGGATTTTTGCTGGTGAACTGGAGACAAGTCTATTAATTTATTGATTAATTTTTAATTAACTTATTAAAGTTATTTTTATTAATTTATTGTTTTTACTCATTGTATTTGCTGTTCTTATTTATTATGCTTGTACTGGGGCTTGAATTCAGATCCTGGGTGTTTGCTGTCCCTTAGCTATTTTACTCAAGGCTGGTGCTGTTCCACTTGAGCCACCCCTCTGCGTCTGGCTTTCTACTGGTTAAATGAGGATAAGAATCTCATGGACGCTGGTACCCCAGCCTGCTTTGACTCACAGTCCTCAGATCTCTCAGCTTCCTCTGAGTAGCTAGGATTGTAGATGTGAGCCATCAGCACTTGGCGATGAGTCTCTTGGATTTGTTTGTCCAGCTGTCTTTGTCTTTTTGTTTTCTTTTTTGTTTAAGACACATATGAGATTGCGTTATACATATTTTTCTGATATTTTCTTTTTTGCATTTAATATCATAGGCATCTTTCTAGTAGATATAAATTTGATTCATTCTAATAGCAGTAAAGAAGTCTAAATTATGCATGTACCACAAAATGTAAACCATTGTGATAGAAATAGAAATTTAGTTTGTGTTCAGACACCCTCAGCTCGTACCACCCATCTTTTTAAAGTTATTTATCTTTCTTGACATTGTAAATGGAATAAAACCATACTTAAAGGTCTGTTTATCTCCTTATGCGTTGATACCATTTTTCACTAAGACATTTCTATATGTGGGATTGCTGGGACAAAGGATTCATAATTTTATGATTTAGTAGATTTGAAAATCTTTTACTTTCTAGTTTTTTTTCTAAAGGTTAGAGTAATCTGCACTGCCAGCATACATTCAGGAACAGTGGGAACTCTCAGCTTTTAACTTTTGCCACTCTGAAATTGTGAAATATGTTGCTAAATGAATTCATATTTCCTTAATTTCTAGTTAGGTTATATTTGTTCACATTTACTGCTTTATACTTGTTAATTCATTTTCTATTTTTATGTTAGGTATTTTATTGATTTTTAGTTGCTTGTATTTTTAAAAGGTTAAAATTAATAGTTCATCTAATATATATATAAATATATATATACACACTATCTTTCTCCATGTTTCTTATTTGTCTCTCAATTATGACATGTCTTGCTTGTACAGAAGGTTTAAAATTTATACAGATTTATGAACTGAGGCCAGTAAGTTTCATATGTTGCTTAAGACTTTCCTGAATGAAGAGTACATATATTCTCTATATTTAATATTTTGATTTATTTTATATATTCATAAAGCTCTATAAATCATGCATATATTTATAGACATTTATTGTAATTTATTTCCTGGAATACTCACTTATGACAAAGAGTTTATTAGAAAACAATCCATCTTTTCTCTTTATGGTAATTATTTTCCTTATATATTGTTTTCATATGTTCTTTGATTTTATAGTGATTGTATTCCACTAACCAGAGATTCTTTTTAAAGTTTATTTTGTTATCTTTAAGTAGTTGTACAAAAGGTTTCAATTCAGCATGTCAGTTTATTAAGTACAATGCATCTTAATCAATGTTACTCCTTCATTCTCTCCTATTTATCCCAGTTCCACCCACTCTATCATGTTAACCTTGTTCCATTTTCACATACGTTTGTTGTTATTATGACTATATTCACATACCATTCCTCTTTCCATTTTTCTGCCTCTTCCTCCTGAGCTTACCTCCCTCAAATAAAACACATTTTGCACATTTTGGCTTCCTTAACCAGAGAGAAATTTTTTTTTGTGTGCTTCAAGAGCCCATTTAGATAGTTTTTCAGCCAGCCATAAATACTTTGAAATTATATGCACACATTTCATCAGATTTGTGGAAGAATATGTGATTCTCTTAATGGTTAAAAAAATCTCTCTCTCTCTATATATAAACAGATACGTACAGTTTGAAGGTCCCTAGTTGAAAAATCTTCAATCTGACACACTGTCAAATCAAGTTTTTTTTTTGTGCAGTTGTAGGATGTATGAATAAAATAATTCTGCTGCTGATTTCATGATGGTTATTTTCAAAATAAACCCACTAAAAGTATTACATAGAATTACATTTGCGTTATATGTATAAGGTATATGTGAAACAGTTTTGTGTTTAGATTTGGGTTCCATTTTCAAGATATCTTTCATGTGAACATTTCTAAATTACACACACACTCACACTCACACACACACACACACACACATACATACACACACACACACACTCTAAAATTTGAAAGACTTGTAGTTCTAGGAAGCTCCCACCATGATGTACTTCTGCTTTACTACAACTCCCCAAGCAATGGAGCCAGCTGATCGCTGACTGGACCAAAGTCTTTCCTCCCATGGTTATCTCAATTTTTTTTCTTTTCTCTCAGCAATGAAAAGCTGACTAAAATTGGGATTTGTTGGAAACTTTTTAAGAGTTCTCTGTTTATAGACTTTATTACATTTAGAAATTTAGGTCCATTATTTTTTTCAACTAGTTTTGCTGTGCTCTTTTCTCAGTTAGGAACTCAAATTATGCACATACTAAGCCAGATGGAATTGTACCACACGTCAGTGATGCTCTATTCAGTTTTTTTTGTAGTCTTTCAAATTTATGTATTATTTTGAATAACTTTTGTGGATATGTCTTCAATTTACTAATACTTTTACTCTATAGTATGTAACTGTAGAATAGTGGAGTAGCCCTGAGTTCAAACCCCTGCAAAAATAAATAAATAAAATATATTCAGTGTATTAACAAAAAAACAATACCCTACCCTCCATTTCAACAACTTGTTTGGCTCTTAAAAAAAGTTATCTCCCAGTTTTGTTCTTACTTGCTTTTTATTGAAAATGGAAGATTTTATGATATTTGTTTTGATTTCCTTCTCTATTAATCTCATCATCTATGTCATTTCTGATTTGCTTTTCTGTTCATTATGGACCAAATTTTTCTTCTTCTTCTTCTTTTTTTTTTTTTTTTTACAAATTACCAAGGCAATTTTTAACTGAGTGCCAAACATTGTGAATTTTATCCTGTTCATTCCGAATATTTTCCTATTCCTACTACAGATTCTTAAGCTATGTTTTGTGACATGTACATGTTATCTAGAACCAGTTGGAATCCTTTGAGATTACTTTTAATTTTGTTAAAGTGGATTATAGTAGCTTTTACTCTTGGACTGATTTTGCTTTATTATAGAGACAGCACCTTTATGGTTTCCTTCAAAGCTTTATGCCCAGTTCCCTGTACATTACAATTTTTCTTTTCATTTTGGCTGATGGGAACACTGGTTGAGTGAATCTGAAAGAATCTGAAAGAATAATTCACCTACACCTTTTGAACCATCTTTTGAGGCCTTGATTCCCTGATTGGGCTCTGCTAAAATTCTCTTTGAAGCTCCATCCTTCTCTGGAATCTGCCCAGTAAACTTAACTATCTTGTTCCATCCCCCAACATCTGATTCTAGGTCCTTAATTCAGTGAGCCTGTTGAACTCCTGAATTAAACTGAGCTTTTCTTGTGTGTATTGTAGCCTGGAAACTCTCTTCAGGGGTCATAGAACCCACCTCATTTTCTGAGTGATTATCATTCTGCACTAATTTGTCGTTTAATATCTAATGCCTTAAATCTGTTATATGCTTATCCATTCTGTTTTAGTTAGTGTAACTGTCCCTGTTACTCTGTCTTGCTTGGATGAATCTTTGTGTTTCTAGGTTGACTTAAATAAAAGAAGTAAACTTGGGCCACTTACTATATTTTACAACTGAAAACAGTAGCTGGGTGCAGGTGGCTGACACCTGTAACCCTAGCTGCTCAAGAGGCTGAGATCTGAGGATCATGGTTCTATGTCAGCCTGGGCAGAAAAGTCTGTGAGACTCTTATCTCCAATAAATACTCTGAAAAAGCTGGCAGTGGTGCTGTGGCCCAAGTGGTAGGGCACTTAAACACAAAGAGGCTCAGGGACAGTACCCCAGATGCTGAGTTCAAGCCCCAGATGGGCAATAAATAAATAGTACTATAAATTGAAGGAACAAGTCATGATTTAGGTTTCTCCACTTCTTCATAATCTTTACCTTGGTTTTCAGCTCAATCCCTGTTAGTTGTTTGTGCTTATTCAGTATAGCTGGATCTCTTCCTTTCCCCATGATTGTTTCAAGTGAACTTAAGTTAATTCTTTTAAGTGCTACCAATTTTATTCTGACTTTAAGAAACCAAGTTTTATTATATTCATTTAGATGCAGCAGAGGCTTAGGCTTGCCAGTGAAGCATTTGGCTCCCAGAAATGGTTTCTGCTTTTCCTGTAAAAATGTGATTATTGAGCTAATTGGTCCATCCTTGCTAGGTGTGGATGGATGGATAGTGCTCTTTAGAGACTTCTTTTCTGTTGTATTTTTATAATATCCTTATTCCAAGCTAAATGATGGCAATAGTAGTGAGGGATGGTTGGTCCTTGTGCTAATATAGCCAGTATTTTGCAGAAAGTGCATGTAGTTATTACAATTCTCAGGTGTCCAAATCTGTGATGTTGATAGGTGTGATTCTTCTCTGTATGACTCTGGAGTAGCCAGGATTATGGGAGAGTGCCACCATGCTTGGCCATAATGACTTTGGAGTCCCATTAGATTTTAGTTGGGAAAGGGGAATTCTGTTGGAAACACCTTAAAAATGTGCTCATTGTGGTTATGGATTTGAGGTTAAGTCACTATTTAGGTGTACACTACCTCTAGGTATATTTATTTCTTAATTATGTTATGATTGATTTGGGCTTAATGTTAGAAACATTGGCTTGTTGATAATCCAGTTTGCTGCTATGTATTTTCTATAGTTGGTAACAAAGCAGTCTAAGAAATGGGCTGATATTCTAGTTTAACATTTTTCTGCTAAATTGCTTAGGAAGTTTTTGTATCACAATCTGCATAGCTTCTTTTTCAACAATGAGTTCTGCAGCAAGTACCCAAGTGCAGAATTACTATTGTGTTTCCAAAATAATGTCAATAAGTGTTTTAGTTAATAATAACTTTAAAATGAGGCATTTAAAAATTAGCTCTGTAACATAAACATCATAATAAAAGTCTTACAGTGATGAATTTTTGCTCAGTAAAGAAGCTACACATGTCTGTTGTTCCGTTAGTTTCCAAGATGCAATATAAACATTTCAATGTCTTAAATATTCATTCAGTAGCAAAAATACTCTTAATTTCAATATAGGCAGATAAGGTGAAGCATGGCGTGAGATTGGGTAATCACCTTAAAATAAAATTGACAGTTCTAGTTGTTGTGGTATGTACCTACCCTAGTAATGGGAAGGCAGAGATGAAGGATGGTGAGTTTAAGGCCCTCAGGGCTAGATCATGAGTCATTATTCCAATAAATTTTATTTATGCCAAACTGATTATTCAGCGGCAATTTTGATGCTACCATTCTTGATCAACTGATTTTGAAATTTAAAGTTATTCTATATTTTGATATTAAGAAACTTTTTGTAATTGCCAGTGTGTTAAATTTCAGTGTGGTTTCAGTGCTCTTTAAAATAAAACATACTCAACTCTTTCATAAAATGTTGGATATACACTCAGCAGAAAACTAAATTAGTTAACTCATTTTATCAGTTGAAGAGCGAATTAGAAAGTCTTGAGTTTCAGGGTAGATGATGGTTACTTCTGTAATTCCCAGCTACTTGGGAAGAAGAGGCAGGAGGATCGGCGTCTAAAAGTGAGACCCTATAGATAAGCAAAACAAATTGGAGGGGTGGTTCAAATGGCAGAGCACTAGTTGGAGCCCTTGAATTCACATTAGTACTGTGCAGAAAGGGTGGGTTGGGCTCACTTGGCATGATCTTGAGGCATATTTAAATAGTTTCTTCATTTTCCTAAACAGGACAGAATAAAATCATTTACCATTGTTCTCTGGGACTTTTTTTTTTTTTAGTCTTTGAAGGTTAAAAGAAAAAAAAAGCAAACAAATGTGTGGTGGTAGTTTAGTGTCTTAGAGTAGTTTTCACAGCAAGGAAGTTTAGAGGTATTTGTGAACTTCTCACCTGATCCTAGGACTTGGTAGTGTCATTTAGGAATGATCCTGTCTGGGATAGTTAATAGATGAAATGTTACTGCATGCCCTTTTTCTTTTGTCCTAGGTTGGAATTTAGGATTAATTAATTCTGTAGCTATTTATAGTATAGTCTTCCTCATGACTTCAAGTTCCAGAGTTTTCCACTCTGACTTCCCTTTTATCTTGTTTTTGCCTGTCTTCACCTTTTGCCATTGGGCCTATTATTTACAAATGACACTTGCAACAGACAATAATAAACTGACAAATACTTATTATGTAGCAAGCCTATTCTGTTTTATATTATGATTTCATTTAATATAAATAATGCTTTTCTTTAAAGTTACCATAAAGATAAATGATCTTCAGATTAGATAATGTGAAAATGCTTAGAAACACCATTGTTGCTTGCGGTTGTTGTCGTGCTGCTGTAGACTGGATGAATGCCCATGTAGGTAGCATGTGCACAGGGTTCAGATAAGTCAAATGGTACTACATGAGGTTCAGAACTGACACTCAGGTGACCTGTTCTCTAATGAAAAGAGTAATAATCACTGGCAATTCTGTGACTTGTTTCTAAAGATAGTAATGATTGGTTTTCATACAATTTCCTAGAAAAAACTTGTTTTTATTTTTAACATTGCTGAATGTTCATTTTTTCTAATCCTTGCTAACCTGACAGTTAAGTATAGACATTTTGAGCTGTGATGGGAATTATACATATGCGCACATATATATAGCTTCTTAATTGTTAGCATCAATAATAGCCAAATTAGTGAAGAAAGAAAGAACCCAAACCTGTTTGTCCATTTTTGAAAAGTTTTATGTGCTAATTTTTTTATGTTGTCAGTTTTCCCATGATGATTCACTGTCATATTCCCAAATGCAGAATAATATACAAGTATGTTCCACAGCCTTTATTTTGATTTAGGAAGTTCAGCTTTTCTTAACTTTCTTTTAAACTCATTACTGCATATTGAGTACAAAATTGAGGATAACAGAATTAGGAAACAATAATGAAGCTCTTATATGTGACCTAACCTTACTCTATTCTTATGTGAAATACAGCATTCTTTAGGTGAAAATGATGTCTTAATTTTTATTTCTGTTTCATTTTTCTTCTTCTTCTTCTTCTTCTTTTTTTTTTGCCAGTCATGGGGCTTGAGCTCAGGACTTGGGCACTGTCCCTGAGCTTCTTTTGCTCAAGGCTAGCACTCTGCCATTTGAGCCACAATACCACTTCAGGCTTTTTCTGTTTGTGTGGTATTGAAGAATCGAACCCAGGGCTTCATGCATGCTAGGCAAGCACTTTACCACTAAGCCACCTTCCCAGCCTTTATTTCTGTTTCAAAAGCTTAAGCATATGCTAGTCTAGCTTTGGAGAATTATCTTCTCAAATAAAGTGGCCCTATAATTTTTTAGTAGATGAAGTTTATTTTAAATATATAATTGTATAGGAGTATAGGTAGTTTGCTTTTCTGTTTAAACAATGTCTTAAGACATCTTAGGACATTTTCTTATACACTGCATTGCCAGTTTAACTTGAAAACTTTCAGTCCATTGTCCAACCAAATATGCAAGATTATGTATCCTTAAATAAATGAACAATTTTTCATGTACCAAAATTATACTAAATACTAATACTGGCACTTAGGGTAAATGTAAAAAATGAAGCAGAGAATGAAAGAAGAGGCTTTTTAAGCTTCAAAATAAGTGATAAGTGTGGGGCATTTTCAAAAAATGACCAGTTAGTGGGAAAATAATGTTTCTGTCTTCAAACAGAAAATCCTCTGAAAGACAATGCTAAGTGCAATGAACCCCATGACATGGACACACGAGGATTTTTTTTACTCATTCCTTATTGTCCATAGTGTACTACATACAATTTTGCAGAACAAAATGAATTATATGCACTGCTAGTGAAATCAAGAACTGCCAGAATCTTGCCTAGTATATTAATTACTTCTGCATAACCATTACTAAAATACTTGAGAGCATGACTTAAGGAAGCATTCATTTTATGATTTCAGAGATTTTTGGTTTGTTGGCCTTGGCATAGCCTAGGTCTATGATGAGGTAGAATATCACAGTGGCGGGAGCCTGTGGGGTAGGAGGCTCTTTGGCTCATGAAGAACAGCAAGCTGAGTGAGATAAAGGACAAGACTGGGCCCAAGTATAAATTTCAAAGGCATGGCTCTAGTAACCTACTTGCTAAAGTTTCCACTACTGTCATTACTTGGGGACAAGCATTCCAAACATGAACTTGTGGGGAACATTTCATATTTATCATCATTTGGTGATATAAATATTTCTGAATAAAGTGATACAGAAAAATCGTAGAACTTTTAAGGTAGAGTTATGGTCAGATATACTGATTTATGGTTTGTAAAATTTGATTTATTTAATAAAGTATATTACCCTTCCATTTCTTGTTCTGTTTTAACAATGTTACTAATAGAATGTAAGCAAGATGATAATCATTAAAACGTATGTACTGTAAGATATAACAAATGGAGCTCTTTTCAGAGGAGGAGACAGAGGCAGGTAAAGTACAATTGTTTTGCCTAGACTACTATGATAAACCTGATTTCTTCAAAAGCTAGGCATAGCTCTAAAAAAAGATAGCATTATTATGGTGTGCTAATAAAATAATAGGACAAGGTGTAGTACTGTATATAGTACAACTATTTCTTCATGTGTAAATTTTTTGAGGTTACTACTTACAAATAGTTGTTAGCTAGGTACTAGAGGCCCAAACCAGTAGTGTACGCTACTCGTAAGACTGAGTTCTGAGGATCCTGGTTTGAAGAGAGCCAGGCCTTCAAAATCTATCTCTCGTTAACCAACAAAAAGCCAGAAGTGGAGCTGTGGCTTAAGTGGTAGAGCACTAGCCTTCAGTGAAAAAAATCCAAGGGATAGTGCCCAAGTCCTGAATTCAAACCGTAGCATTGGCATAAAAACAGTTATTAAAATTTATTATTTTGAAATTCCTTACTGGTTTTAAAACCTTTTAAACTACACTAAATCATTTTTGTAGGCCATAGTTGACTAGTAATTAAAATTTTAAATTGTAAGAATAACTATAGAACATTTTGAAAAAATAAAAGTTAACCTTTATTATCTGATATGATCAGAAAAGTAGTATTCTTGGCAAATTCTTTCATATGGATTCCTTAGAGTGATTTTTATATGCTTAGTTTCAAACTCTTTTTTCTGTTTATGCTGCTTTTTGATGTCATGGATCTGTGATTTGTGCTTCTCAATTTTAGAAATTTTAGAAATTTTATATTTAATAGTAGTACTTTAAGTATTTCTCCAATTCATTTCTCTTTGTTCTGATATTCTCATTATCCGTACTTATACTTTTAGTAGTTGACATGTCATTTTTGTGTATTCTGTTTTACTTTTGTAAATATTTGTCTTCAGTTTGAGAAAAGTCTATTGATGTATCTTCAGATTTGGTGTTTTCTTTTTCCTTTTTCTCTGCACTGTCCACTGATGAATCCATCAAAGATATTCTTCAATTCTTTGTTCTGTGTTACTAATTTTTGTTGTTTTCTCTGCATTCTTATGCTTTCCTTGTCTCTGCTTGCATTATTCATCCTAAGTTTTACTTGTTACCTACTTTCTTCCATTAGAGTTTTTAACATACAAACCATACATTAAAAATTCTTGGTGTGATATTTCCAAAATATCTGTTTAGTTTTTGAGGCTTCTGTTTTTCATACCATTTGTTTTGGCTTTTAGCATGCCTCTGTTTGTTAATAGCTGTATGTGGCATCAAATGGATGTGGTGTACTGTAGTGTGATATTTTAGGTTTTGGCCAGCTGTAAGTTTGTGTTGACTATTGTAGCTTTGAAGTCAGAGGTTAAAATATCCTCAGCTTTATTTGTTTTAGTTCTTCTGTCTTTAGGTTTCTCTAATGACTTTTCCCCCCCTAAAGAGTCTGAGTCTTATTCTTTAGGTTGTAACTCTCTTTATTATTACAGAACTTTGTTAACATGAGGGGAGGGAGAAGTATTCTCTAATCCTGCAATTGGGTCTATGAGCCTATATTTTTGGACTGTGACTTTCATAAGTGCTTTTTAGCTTCTTGAAATGCTAATCCTCAACATATAGATAAGATAAGAAAGCTACAGGGTGCTGGAGTTTGCTATTTCCCTTCCTGCAAATGAGTCTTTGAGGGTAAGCCTTTGTTTTTGAGAACAGAGTTCTTTGGAACATTTCAAAGTACCTACTTTTTTCCCCCCTTTGTTGGAAACATGGTGAACTTTTATCAGATCCTGGGAATGTGAAGTGCAAATTGTCAGATTTTTTTGTTACATTTTTAAATTTTATTTTTTATTTCATTAAAAATTATCTTTAAATAGTTGTATAAGGTAGTGTATAAGATGTATAATGGACATGGTAATGTTCATTTGTATGTACAGCTCATATTAATCTGTCATCCCTTCCATTATTCTTCCCCTTCCCTTCCCTACCCATCTCATCAAGTTTCCTAGTCCATTTTTACATATGTACATTGAATATTAAGAATAGTATTTGCCAACCATACCTCTTTCCATTGGTTGTTATTTTTGACTCATTCTTCACTGTGTCTGGAATTTAACTTAGTTGGCATAAATACAGGTACTAGGAAGTAAGATTCCTATAGGAAATGCTTTGAGTGAAAATAGCCTGCTTCAAGAATTCTGGCACTAGGAAAAAGACTTATTACCTAGATAAAGACTATCTCCCAGGTCTCTTACTTAGGGTCCATAGCTGAATCTACATTTCTGTACTTCCTGCTTTCTTTTCATCTTTTCTATGAGTCTACTAAGGTCAAGGTGGAGCCAGATCAATTTTTTTCTTTTCGGTTTTGGCCAAAATGGTGAATAGTCTTCTGTAGACATGGATGTGGCTATGTTTGTGGGTAGGGGTATGAGGCAGATAGTGTAGGGTTCATGGATGCCAGGGCAACAGACAGAACATACTTTCTATGGTGTCTAGGGCCACTTGCAAGGCTCTGTCATGAGTTTGCCTACAAAATCTGCTCCTGTCTCCCAAAGGAATATCCAGGGCCACTAGAGACTACCAAAAGATGCTGATGAAGGTGCTGGTGCCAAATAGGTGCCGTGTTTATCAGGCAAAGCAGAGCCTTCATCCAGTGCACATGTGTGGGGAACAAGGATGGTGACTGTTCAATGATCTTTGTTCCTAAAATGCCCAGAACTGGAATCAAGAGTGCCTAGACTCTATATAGAGCATGCTGTTCACAATCATCCTGGGGCCTCTGACAAACCTGGACATACACATCTGTTACAAAAGCTCCACCTGTCAACTTGTCCATCAGTTTATGCTAAACAAAGAACTACCCAAACTCAACCCAGTGACCCACCTGCTGCTTTGTAAGTTATTAGTCCTTCCCTTTACTCTTCAACTTTTTCATTCTTTTCACAGCTGATTTTTTTTTAATTCTTTCTCTCCTTGACAGCACCTTTTTTTTGAAGTCAAGACTCCCTGTGTAGCTTTTGGATTGCCCAGCTGCCCAGTTATTAAAAGCAGCGTGTTTGGGCATGCATACTTGTAATTCTAGCTACTCTGGAGGGGGAGGCAATAGGAACTTGAAATTTGAGGCCAGCCAAGGCAAAGTTAGAGAGGTCTTATCTCAGAAACATACAAACAAAATGCTGGAGAATGGCTCAATTGGTAGAATGCTTCCCTAACTTGCTTGATTGGGTTCAATCCCTAGTACTACCAAACCAAAGGAAAAACCAGTGGATAAACATTCATGTCATCTAACTTCCCTTTTTGGCTATGATGGGAGAATTAGTAGAATAAGTAAGTAAACCAGTGATTGTTGGCAAGTGTTCAGATACTTCTTCTTTTATGTCATTCACATTGGCACAGGTCATTAATTCCTTTTAAGAAAATTTTTCTCACACACCATCTCTTTGAAAATAAGGATTTGAGGTAGTGTGGCTAGCCAATTAGTGTCTACCCCACAGAGGTGTTGAGGTGTTGGCTGGATTAATTGGGCCTTAGTCCAGGAAATGATAAAACAGTACAAATGCAATCTATTATTATGTTTTTTTTGGAAAAACAAAATAAAACAAAAACTGGTAGAAAAAAATTCTTTAAGGGAGAAAGAAAGACTTGAGTTTCTGGTAAGATCTTTCATTCTGAATACCAATTAGTACTTGAACATATGTAAAACTGGTGTTTTTTTTTTTTTGTAAAATAACAGTTGTGAAATATTTGTGGAAAATAAGCTTCAATTTAAATTTCTTGGCATTGTAAATGTGTAGGAAGGTCTCTTGATGGTTTGCTTCAGACTGTGAGTTGTTGATTGATAATGATTAACCATTTTCATCATCATTTGGACTTAAAAAATGAATATAACAGAGGCATATATTTTTCAAATTTGGGGAAAAGCAAAGAAAACTTACCCTTATACTATCATTTTGTGTCAATGTTTGCTCGAGACATTCATATTTTTCTCTCAAGCATGAGCTCCCCAGTGTTTTTTGCTATGTAATTGGGGCCTGCTTTAAACTCCCTGCCCTCCTTGCCTCCGCCTTTTAGTGATAAAGATGACAGGTGTACCATCTTGTCTGGCCTCTTATGTCTTTAGAGGCAAAACTAAATCTTTCTCAGGCAGATAACATTCTTAAAGTTTTTCTCCCATGTGATGCCGTTTTTGTTAAGGACAAGAGTTAAATGTAAAAGCTTCATCTTACACTTACTTCGTGTTAATGAAGAGTTGGAGGTAGTCAAAATAATTTGTTATAAAAACATATTTTCATTCCTCCCTAGTTCTTGTAGCTTACTTCTGTTTTCCAAACAATCTGTTTTAAGTTTACTTCTATAGTGGGGAAATTGATTGATATGGGCAGAAGGGATCAGGACCCAGAAAAAAAGTTACTGTATGTTGTCGGACAAACAAAAACTGCTGAGGTTACTTAACTTTCTTTACTTTGTTCTGTGTTTGCGTTGGTGTTTCTACTTTGTGAAATTCTGTATGATTAGATCTTAGAGCAGTGTTTTTCAACCTTCCTTATACATTTGGTCCATAGTAGAAGGTTTTGAAAAATGCTGCTGCCACAGTATTTCTTCTCTTCTTTTGACTAAATTTCTTTTTGTTAGCATGGAACTTTCTCCATTCTGGAGGAAGGGTTGGTGGATTGAGAGACAGACAAAAAAATTGCACCTTTTTCCTCTCAATTATGTACTTACTATAAGCCTGCATACCTTACATACAACTTTTTAAATATTGTTTCCTACATTTGTAATGTAGGATACTTGAAATCTCCTTTAACATTTAGCATTGAACCCATTTTGCCCCCTTTCCCTTCAGATATCCACAATATGGATTTCATCTTTTCCAGAAGAAATATTTTTAGGGACTGAATTAGTCTCTTAAAGTAATAAATCAAAATTGAGTGAAACTTGAGAGGAAAATGCTATGAGCAGAAACTTAATACCCAACTGAGAGGTTACTTGTAGTTATAAAACCAGTTCTGCATCTGGATTCCCCCATCTCCCCCCACTATTTGAATGCTTTACACTGATTGCGTAAAGACTTTTCTGTTAAAAAAAAAAAGTGCAAATGCTTACAAACCTAGCTGTAAGGGGACACAAAGGATTAATTCTGCTTTGTAAAAATTTACTAATGTGTGTTGAAATGTGATTATGGCTTGTTGACAAGGAACCATTGGATGAACAGAATTGAGTGTTTATGGAACTGGCTTGTTGGCAGGCACAATTAACACTTCCAGCATCACTAAAACCAGCCAGCTTTTTAATCTGTTGTAAAGATTGTCAAATCAGAGATCAATCTCTTTAAATTTTAGATAATGAATAGAATTCACTTTAACTTTAATTTACAGTTATTGATTGAATTATCCTCATTCTTTCTCCTTTTCTGTTTGGTTTAGACAAAAGGGCTGAAATGTTTCCAAAGGAGGCAGAAGATAGCATGAGCATTTTTTTTTTTTTTTTGGGTCCGGTCGTGGGGCCTGAACTCTGGGCCTGGGCACTGTCCCTCAGCTCTTCAGCTCAAGGCTAGCGCTCTACCACTGAGCCACCTTCCCAGCCCCAAGCATGAGCATTTTTACAATTGTAAAATATAAGAAATTATTTTAAGATAAATAAACTTTTGGGGAGATTGTTGAGCACTGTTTGGCTGTGTATTTGTGGCAAATTGAGAAGAAATTCATGTACAGGGTTGGAGAAAGATTTTCCTCATTTCAGATTGAGTAACTCTTGTCTCCTCGTAAGGTCTGGATATAAAATATATCCTAGAAGTTAATGCTTTGAATGCTTAGTTCTCAACTAGCAGTACTGTTCTGAGAGGTTGTAGATTCTTTGGAAAATACAACCCTACTGAAGAGAGAAGATCAGTAGGAGTGTGCTTTTGAAGGTCACAGTGGTTCTGGGTCTTCTTTCTCTTTGCTTTTTACCTGCCATGAAGTGAATACTACCTTCTCTTAGCACCCCCATCTCCTTAAAAAGAAATAAAAATTCACAATTAGGTTCTGTTCCCTCTTGCATCTAGAAAGATGCCCCCAAAGTAGTTTCCTTTCTGAGCTCTAATTTAGTCAGTGATCCTTAATATTTCCCTGTCTTGTGAGAGTTTGCTTTGGCATCAAGGTTCTATCCTTAACACTGAGGTGTGGGTTGGGGAAATCTCTATTTCTTAAGCTTCAAAACTAGATGATTTTTTTAGTATAAAATCGGTTACTAAATTTTTACATTATATCTGTCTCCTCAAAAGGCTTGCTTCTTAAGATTTACTTTTCATAGCAAGCATGACTTGTTCAAGAGATGTCACCTATCTTTTAAATAATTTTCATGGCTGACCATTAAGATCTAAAACTAAATGTTGAAATATGGCATTAAAGGTTGAGGGGTTATTAAATTTGAAAAAAGTTACTGGTATTAGATCCTCCAATAGAATTTAAAGTTTGGAATAAGATAGTTAGAAATTTGTACTTATTGTGAAGTTGTATTATTCAATGGTATATTGTGCCACTGAATAGTAATGTCTTTTAAATGTCTAATTCTGCACTACGCAATTTTTTCTTGAGGAAAAACTGGGTTCTTCATTGAGGAAAGAAGAGCAAACTTAATGCTTATCTTAACCAGCAACTGGGCAAGTAGGATCCTCCAGCCACTAACACTGAGAGGATTTGACCCCAACGAAGAAGTTTTGATATAAAAATTTAACCAAGGATTTTGTAAGTCACTTTGAAGCACTTAATGTGTTATTTTCTACAAAGCCAACACCTAATATCCCTTAGCCCTAGTAGTATGTTACCCTTTGGGAACCACCTCAAAGCTACAAGAATCTGTCTGAAAAGATCAGGTAGTTAAGGTTCTCTTGAAGGGAAATAGACTTTTTTCCCCCCTATTTTGCTTTTTTTAAAAAATGTGTGTTCCCGAATCTCTCCTAACCCTACCCATCCCATTAAGTTGACTGACTCACACATATACATTCAATATTAAAACTGTTTTTTTGCCCACTCTTCCTCTCCTCATTGCTTGCCTTTGATATACACATTTCAGCTTCCTGATATTCCTTTTATTAGACTGTAAGTTGTTCATAGGAGTTAACAACGTAGGACTCCTTGAAAAGGGGAATTAAATTGGATAATGGTCTCAGGAATTGACAGGAATTTGGCAGGGAAAATTCAGGCAGGGGAAAAAGCAAAATTAGAGTATGAAAATGGAGGCATATGTTGTATATTTAACATAAGACGTGAAATGGAGGATATTGTTAGGATATAGTGAAGGGACACAGAACATATCAGGAAACTCAATTCCAGGTTGTTTAATAATGTTGTCTACCATTTATTGAGTACTTACTACATTTTCAATCTCATTGGCCCTTCATAAAATCTCATTTAATTTTACATGTAATGGTCTTATGTAGCAGATACTCTCTGAAAAAGCTGTGTTGAAAAGGTTAAAATAGGTAAGACTTAAATAAAAGACTTAAAATTGGTAAGACTTAAAAGAGCTAATAAATTAAATTTGGATCAACATGTCTTTTAAAAGATTCGAGGGGAGAGGTAGGATTGGGAAGTCTGGGGAAGAATGTTGAAAGGGATTTGATCAAGATGCATTGTAACCCTTTATTCAACTACTTAAAGATAATAAAAATATAATTAAGCCTATACTGCCATTATTGGCTTCCTTTGTCTTAAGTTTGGTGAAGGGTGTTCTGCTTCACTGAAATTTCTTTTTGTATATTTGAGTTTCTTTATGCCAGAGCTATACATCTTGATCCTTTGCTTTCTGACCCTCTTTTTTTTTTTTTTAGCCCCCAAACATCCTCTGTATTGTTTTAGTTTTAGCAAATATTTCAGTATCCCAGCAAGGTCTAGGTACTGAGTACCTGACTGTATAGATATGAAAAGTTACATCTGTATTCAGTGTTGTTTGCCAGGTGCTTTCGTTTTTATTCACTCCTCTCACCAAACTGTGCCCTTTGAGGAAAGCAGACAGGATAAACTAAGGTGACAAGATAAAGTAAACAGGATAAACACAGTCTTCCCAAGAGCTTGAATACCATGTGCTCCAATGTTTTGTAGAAGGCAGAATATGCACAAAAGGACATCCCCCAGAAGACGATCATAGGGGGCATAGGAGTTTGTGCATTTTAAAGTATTATTACTAACTTTTTAAAATTGAAGTTGTAAATTTAATATATTGACATTTTTGCAGATTATACTATCTCAGGGAATAAGGGTCTGATTTTATAAGTCTCAGTGGTTATGCTTAGCCTTTAATGCTTCATTAAAAAATCTCTTTTGGGGAGAGAGGTATCTCACTATATATCTTTTAATGTTAGAATATTAAAATACAAAATATACCAGTTTTCTTTGAGAAGATTTTTATGTGTTGGCTGTTTTAAAGTATGTTTTTCATTTTTTATATATTAATAATGAAAATTTCAAAATGTCATTTAAATTAGACCTCTATTTTCCTGTTGACCATAATTGTGTGTGTGTGTGTGTGTGTGTGTGTGTGTGTGTGTGTGTATGTGGTACTAGGGATTGAACTCAGGCAAGCACTCTGCTACTTGACCCAAACCCAGGCCCTTTGCACTTTAGTGGTTTGGGTGATTTTTTCTTTGGCAGGCCTAGTGTGGTCCTCCCACTGCTATCTTCCTAGTAGGAGGGATTTCTACTTCCATCTCCCTAGTAAATGGGATTATAGGAATGAAATACCAAATGAATCCTTGTGGTTAATTTTTCACTTGAAAAATTTATCACTTGGTCCAGGCACGGTATATTTACTTTTAAACTCTGGTGATATTAGAAATACAGTCTTCCCTATGAAATTTACTTTTAATTGGAATTGCAAAAAGGTATTCCTGCATTAAAGTTTAGTAATAGGCTATTAATGCCCTTCAGCTGCAAATTTTTCTATAACATTAAAATTATTAATGATGTATAGATTATATTAACATTTTTTGTGGTCTTAGTTTTTTTTTTTATGCTACAATTATGTGGAGGAAGTGGCTCTGTGGCTCAAGTAGTAGAGTGCTTGCCTTGAGATGAAGAGCTGAGGGGACAACGCTCAGGCCCAGAGTTCAAACCCCACGACCAAAAAAAAAAAAGCAATTATGTGGATATGTCACTATGAAGTATTTCTCAAAAAGGTTGAAATTAGAGGGTCATTGCCAGTCGTAAATGAAAATATACCTGAAATAAAGTGTGACTTAGGGATAATTTATGAGCTAATAGCTGCTACATGTGAGTATTCCTTATTCAAAATGTCCTCAACCAGAAGTGTTTGTGTTTCAGATTTTGGAATATTTGCATGTGTGTAAAGAGGTATCTTGGGGGTGGAACTTGAAACACAAAATTCACTGACAAGGTAATTTTATGCAGTAATTTTTGCTGTGCCTGCATTTTGACTGTAGTCTTGGCAATACTTAAAAATTTCAGATTTTGGGGAGAGTTTGGATTTTCAAGTTAGGAATCTTCAACCCTAGAAAGTTGGTGTTTGTATTGTAAGTACAGATGCTCCTCAATTGTATCCATTGGATTTTCATTCACATACTCATCCTGTCCTTGTGTTGAAAACATTGGGGAAAAAATCCTTCTCTCCTCATCCTATTAAAAATTCAGTGTAGCAACTTTCTGCATAGCATTTACATTGTATGCAGCATTTTAAGTAATACAGAGATTCCTTAAAGTGTACAGGAGAAGCCAGGTGCTGGTGGCTCATACTTACAGTCCTATCTGAGGATGGCAGATTGAAGTCAGCCCAGATAGGAAAGTCTATGAGACTTTTATCTTCAGTTAACCACCAAAAATACAGAAGTGGAGCTGTGGCTTAAGTGGTAGAGAGGTAATCTTGAGCAAAAAGGCTCAGAGACAGTGCCCAGGTCCTGAGCTCATGCCACAGTACTGACACAGAAAACAAAAGCAGAGTATACAGGTCGCTATGTGTGGGTTATATCTAAATGCTATGCCATTTTATATAAAGGACTTGAGCACCTGTAGGTTTGGGTAACTGAGAGCTACCTCAATCCCATCTTGCTCAAATATTGATGAATGATTATATTCAGGTGAAAAAGTATCCTAAAAAATGAGAATGGATATTTTAAGCTTATCTTGTCTGATATAATACCTACTAGCCATGTGATTACTTAAAGTAAATACAAATTTGTATGCATTGACACTACTGGCCACATTTTAAGGGCACAGTAGCAATTTTTTTTTATCTTTTGCAGAAAGATATATTGGGAAGTATTGTTCTAATTACTGCTGTTCAGGTTTCCTCCAATTATTAGATCTCTTACAGAATTTTAAAAGAATCCCATATTAAAAGGTAGTAACTTCCATATGCTTTCCTCAAGAGAGTATTCACTCTTCTTAATCTTTCCCATGGACTCTTATCTTTTAGCACCATTATTGGAAAATGGGCAGTTTATTCTTTCAAATCAACTAATAAACATATAAAAATTATAGATGGCAAATTCATAACTAGAATAAGCATTGCAGACATATTTCACTGAGAGATGCTGAAAGATTGGGACAGAATTTAGCAAAATATGACCAGTTTAAATGATGAAGCTTCATAGTAACATTATGGGAGAAAAATGTTTCTTGATATCATAGATTTTACTCATGCAGTACTTCTGATTTTTTAAATGCCTTTTACAGGATTTATTATTTCATTGAATTTTTTAGGATTTAAAAAATTAACTGACAAATTATACCTAGGGGGGGTTCATTGTTACATTTCTGCACATTTACACTGTATTCCAATCAGTATTACCCCCCATCACCTTTTCTCCCTCTTTCACCTTCCCAAAACAATATCAGCAAATTTTCTTGTTCTATTTATAGTTGTAGAACATCTGTTTTGACCATATTTATTCTGTATCCAAATGTATTTCAAAACTATTTACCTTTTATTTTTCTTTTGGGCTTCCTCTTTTCCCATCTCTTCCTAAGCAATCCCGGAGATATACATACTTTATCCATATGTATAATTATGTAAATTGATACATATAAGTATATGTAAGTATAAGCTGGGAGGAGGGCACAGTATCAGTGGAAAGCAGGTGAAAAAAATACAGCAGAGGGTAACAGGTGATACTAAGCAAAAGGAAAGAAATGAACGTATTACCCGATTTGGAAGAAATAGTTTTGTTAAAGTTCGAAGAGTTCATAAGCTTTAAGATGATGATTATCATTGTGAAGGTTAAAATGTGTTTGTGACTTTAAGTATGATTATGCTACAATACTGTGAAATTTATGTAGTCAATCTCAATAAAGAACTCTATGGAGAAAAAATAAGCATAAGCTTGTCTATGAATTTGTATATCTTTTAGATCTAAAATCCACATATGAGTGAAAAAACAATATATTTTGTTTTTTGAATCTGGCTTGTCTTGAGCTCAGTATGATACTCTCCAATTGCATCCATTTCCCTGCAAATGACATAATTTCATATTTCTTTATGGTTGTGTAGTATCAATTGTCTCTTCATGTCTTCTTTATTCATTTATCTCTTATTGGCTGATTCTATCATTTGGCTGCAATAAACACAATTATATAGGTTTCTTTTTTTTTTGGGGGGTCCGGTCGTGGGGCCTGAACTCTGGGCCTGGGCACTGTCCCTCAGCTCTTCAACTCAAGGCTAGCACTCTACCACTTAGCCACAGCGCCACTTCCGGCTTTTTTCTTTTTGCTTATGTGGTGCTGAGGAATCGAACCCAGGGCCTCGAGCATGCAAGGCAAGCGCTCTACCACCGAGCCACCTTCCCAGCCCATATATAGGTTTCTTTAAAAAAAATCTTTAGTTGTGTAAAGGAGGTCCCATTTAACAAAGCAATTTATAAATACAATGTGTCTTTATCAGTGTTACCCTCATCAACATTCTTTTTGTTAAATACTCTCTTTTTCTAATATATGCACAATCGTGGTATTGTAGGGTCATAAGAAAGGTCTATTTTCAGTCTTTTAAGGAACCTCCATACTGATTTTCACAGTGATTACACTAGCTAGTTTACATTCTTACCAAAAGCTTATGAGGATTGCCCCACCCACTTCCCCCCTGAATCTGCATCCAGCAATTTGTTTCTTGGTAACTGCCAGTATAACTGGGATGAGGTGGAATCTGTGTGTGTGTGTGTGTGTGTGTGTACGCGCGTGCGTGTGTGCACATGTGCGTGCAATGCAACTGTGATAGTTACAAGACAATATGTTGGAAACAATCTGTACAACTGGGGGGAGGGTGGGAGACAGGGAAAGTGGGGGAAAATGAGGGATGGGGTAACAAGTTTGACAAGAAATTTACTTATTACCTTATGTAACTGTAACCTCTCTGTATACATCACCTTGACAGTAAAAAAGTAAAATAAAGAACAATAAATGCTAGAAAATGATTACGAAAAGGGTGGTTTCTATTTCTATGGGGAAGGACAAACATGACAAAACAATTGAAATGTTTCTAGGAGTACTTGCAGAATTTTAATTCTCACTGGGATTGGTTATACAGGGGCTTATTTTATAAATTTTTAAGTATACAGTTTTTCTTCACATATATTATTTAATTGATGTGAGATTCATATAATAGTATATAAGTAGTCATTTTAAAGTGTACTAGCTGGTATGTTTATATATGCAAACAGCAACTAGTTCTAGTGTTGTGATTTTTCTACTTCATCTCATACAAACACCGAACGTCAACTCCCCATGACCATCCCTCAAATCCTGTAGTAAATTGAATCCTGTTTTTGGTCTCTGTGCATCTGACTATTCCCAGAGCTAAATGTGGTGGCCCAGTAATCCCAACACTTAAATGGCTGAGGTAGAATTGTGAGTTTGAAGCCATCCTGGAAACTTAGTGAGACTGTCTCAAAAACATGAAAGGTTCAACAATATGAATTTCCGAGTTCATCACTAATGTAATAAACTCCATCATTTTGATTAAAAACAAGCATCTGTTCTTTACTGTGGATCAATTATTGCACATTAGTTTTTTATATTGTATTTTTATATTGTACTACCTTTTAACTCTTTTCTAAAGTTACTCCATACTGTGACTTTCAGAGCTACCTTTCAAGATGAATACTTTTCTATTTTACCTGGAATTGTCATTGAAGGTGAAGGTCCAAGCTTCTTTGTTTGGGGATTTAATCTGGCTGCTTGTAACTCAAATTGTAGTCTCCTTGTCCATTGAGTGTTTTCTGTTTCTTAATGCCAGTACTTTTCTAACTTTTCCTGGATCTTTCTTCCTTGGGGCTCACTGTTCTTGCTAGCTTATCTCCTCTTAATTATTTACCAGTCATTAGTTCCCACTTTAGGCATGGCATTTCTCCCAGAATATTTGAATCTCAGTGGGCCCCCTTCTTTGAGAAAAGCTCCATACTTAGTACCTTGTTTTCTCAAATTTAGCTTTCCAGAATAGTTCCCTGCTGCCCTCTTCTGGCTGAGACATTAGATTGTCATTGAGCAAATTTTAATTTTTAGTCTTTAGAATTCCACTAATAACTAGGGTAGACCAATCCAATGGTTCTTAAGTCTTGCTGCATACTTAGAGGAACACATACACACACACAGACACACACACACTTCTAAGGATGTGTACTTCATTTGAAGACTCTAATTGACCTATAGGTAAGAAAGGGAAGCTGATATTGGTATTTTTAAAAACCTCGTTGAATGATTTAAAAAAAAAAAACAAAAAACCTACCAGTGATTAAATTTTAACTATTGGAATAGATGACCTTTAGACTCCTGTAGGGCTTGTACTACTTGCTCTCTACTTGGTTCTTTATTGTTCATTATTTATTTCTACTTCAGGCATGATAAATGTTTCTCTTATTTTCTATGTTTTTTTTTTGGTACTTCTCCACTGACACCTACTAGAATTGTAAAAGTCAGAAATATGGGGAACTTCTTCTTAAATTGGAGTCTCTTAATTTTATGAAATATTCTGTCCCCTTCTATGTTTTAATCTGACATTCATAAAGTATTCATACTATTTTTGTTGATTAGAAACCCAATAGAAAACAACTTTTCAACATGAAATTTTTGAGTTTATTATTTGCCTGATGATCACACTTTCAGACCAGCATGGGCAAAAAGTTAGTGAGACTCCATCTCAGCAAACAAGTTAGGTGGTGGTGGTTCACACTTGTAATCCTAGCTACATAGGAGGTATAAGTGGGAGGATTGTATTCCCAGGCCAACTTGAGCAAAAACTGTGAGACTCGGGGCTGGGAAGGTGGCTCAGTGGTAGAGCGCTTGCCTTGCATGCATGAGGCCCTGGGTTCGATTCCTCAGCACCACATAAGCGGAAAAAGCTGGAAGTGACGCTGTGGCTCAAGTGGTGGAGTGCTAACCTTGAGCTGAAGAGCTGAGGGACAGCCCCCAGGCCCAGAGTTCAGGCCCCATGACTGGCAAAAAAACAAAACTGTGAGACTCTGCCTGAAAAAACAAAAACAAAAAATGTTTCATGTCCATTACCTGTTTTCTGTCTTTAAAAATGTGTTTTCTTTTTATTTATTATTATTTTCTATTGTAAAGTGATATACAGAGGGTTACAGTTACATAAGTAAGGTGATGAGTACATTTCTTACCCCCTCCCTCATTTTCTCCAACTTTCCTTCCCCCTTGACTCCTCTCCTGCCCAAGTTGTAAAGTTCATTTTCCATCATAGTGTCTTGTAAGTATCACTGTTGCATTGGTTCACCCTTTACTTAAGAATACTATTGTTGCCAGGTGCAGTGGCTTAAGTCTATAATTCTGGCTATTCTGGAGGCTGAGATCTGAGGATCCTGATTCAAAACCAGCCCTTACAGGAAAGTTCATGAGACTCTTACCTCTAATTAACCACCAAAAACCTGGAAATGGAGGTGGCTCAAGTGGTAGAGTGCCGTCCTTGCGTGGAAAACGCTAGAAGACAGAGCCCAGGTCCTGAGTTGAGTTCAAGCCCCAATACTGGCATACAAAAAATATACCATTGTTAGTATTATTTTTAATGTTTTAATCCATGCTACAAATCTCTTACTGAAATTTAGTTCATGTCATGTACAAATACAATAGGATACATTTTATTACTTAGAAATACAGGATTAGGACTGTAATGTATAAGAAGGTCATTTGAACAAAGACGAGAAGAGTAGTAAGTTGTGTTGGTTTGTTTCTTAAGCATGCCCTTTTAAAATTTGTCTAATTGATTTCATTTCTTAAAGGAACTGTTTGGCACTTCAGGAAAACAATACTAAACCAGTTAATTAAAATATTTGTTAAATTTATTGCTGTATTGGAAAGTTGAAGGAGTTTTTTTTTGAGTGGCATATAAAGTAGTTCATTAATATATAACCAGTTCATTAGTATGTAACCAGTTCATTATACTAATAAACTGTTTCATGTGAGATTTACTTATTTTGATGTAGATTTGCATGATGTACTAAGAAAATATGTGTACTTGTATACATTTGTATACCAACAATGTGATAGAATTGTTCAAGTTCTGAACAATGTGTGTTGAGATGTAGTTTTAAGATTATTTCTTCAATCTTTGGATTATTAATTTCTTCAGTCTTTAAAGCATATGTGGTTTTTCTAACTTCCCTTTCTATGTACTATTCATATACCTTTGCTTTTCTTGTTTATTTTTAAAATAAATAATGTATGGGAGAGTGAAACTTGGGAAAGGGAAGGAAGGGGTAACATTGTCCAAAAAAAGAAACTACTCATTACCTGACATAATTGTGAAATGGTAACCCTTTTGTGTAATACCTTAAAACAATAAAATTATATTAAAACTAACCATGTTGCTAAGTTTTAAATTTAAGATAACAAAATTCACATATTTGGGGCTAGAGATTTAGCTAAGGGTAGAGTTGCGGTTTGCACCAATATGGATAGAATTGGAGGTCTCTTTAAGCGAAATAATTCACACATAGAAAGTAGCATATATTTTTACTCATATATTGACTCTAACGAAGTCCTTGTATGCTTTTTATCAAGAATTAGTAGGGATTTTAGGTGAAGAGTCCAGAACTTCATATTGAAGTCTTCATTTTTAAAAGAAAAAATACAAAAGTATTCTGATCTTAGAAGCTATGCAAATGAATATTTCTCACAGTGTGGTTTTTGTGTTTTGAAATAGCTCTAAGTTTCTGCATGGCTCACTTGTTACATCATTCATTGACGACTGTCAGTTTGCCTCATCCTGTATTATCTTATATAGAAAATGCTCAATAAATTTCAGTATGATTTAAATTCAACAAAATATAACCATGTAGGGTTTCATCATAGGATTGGTTAAGTGCATTAATTATTGCAAGATTATGAATTATGTCTTATTTAGAAACTATTAAAAGATGTCTTTTAAAAACTTTTTATTTTGAACTACTTTAAATATTAAAACAACCAATCATTTGAAGAAGAGCTAACAATAGTTTTTTCAACTCATTCAATAAATACATAGAGGAAGAAATTTTCCTGAAGGCATTGTTCTAGGCTAGCATTACTTTGATAAGAACACAAGGTCATAGCAACAACAGCAAAATGACCAGCTGTAGAAAATCTTGATAAAATACATACCTGATAAAAAAAATGGTATCAACAATTTGATGGTAGCTATAATTTGCAATATTGAAATAGCAAATGCAGATGAGGATATGAAGTATTAGAAATTCTTTCATTGTTGGTGTGAATTGAAATGTGTATGTTGAAACATTGTACTTTTGTGTTTATTGGAGCAGGATTCACAACACATAAGAAGTGGAAACAGTCTCCTACCATCATGATGAATAGGTAAAAAAAATGTAATATTTATCTAATGGAATATTATTTAGTCATAAAAGGGATGAAAACCTGCAATTTGTACCAACATAGATTGAACTGGAGATTGCTATTTTAAGTAAAAAGAAGCCATGCATAGAAAGTACTTTGTGCTCACACTCATATTTGAAAACTAACAGAGTTTATCTTGTAGTAGCTGAGAGTAGAATGGTAATTATCAGAACTTAAGGAGAGTAAGGGGACAGGAGGTGGAGAAAAGTTGATCAGTGGGTAGTTATGTGACAGAGAGATACCAGAAGGTCTGGTGTGCTATGCTACGGTAGGGTTACAATAGCTAACAGCAGTGAATTCAAAAAGCCAGAAAAAAGTATATTAGAGATTTTCACCATAAATGATGTTTGAGGAGATAGACATGTTTAACCTAATTTAAAGATTGCACAGTACATAGATATATTCGAACATCACATTACTCCATTAGTACATACAATTTTGATGTTTTTGTATGTTAGTTTAAAATTAGAAAGGGAGATGGAGATTGGGAGGATTGTGGTTTAAGGGTAGCCCCAGCAAAAATGTTCATGAGACTTATCCTGACCAATAGTTCAGTCAGTGTGTTTGTGAGTCAACCCAGCTGTGTGAGAAGCTGAGATGGAGAGGGTCCAGTTCAAGGCCTGACAAAGAAATTTGTGGGGTCCCCTCCCCACCCCCTTCTTATATTGTGTAGAGTGAACTACTTTGGGCCCTTTGAGAACATTTTATTCTTTGCTGTTCAACATAAGAACTGGCCAGGGTCTGACAAACTTTGGGTAATCTGTAGTTAAATTGGCCTATCCATGTATATTTATGTAAGTCTTACATTTAGTTCATTCTCTGCCAAATACTTACGGACTTTTTGTCACAGAAGTAAGTTTTGTATGTATATTTTTGTGTATGTTTTAAAATCATGTTGATTTCCATGCAATTTAAAAGTCATGTTTGGTGGAAAGATTAGTGTTTTCAAATTCTAGCATGTATCTTTTCCTTTTTTAAAGCTCTGTTTTGGTGGAGGCAAAGGAGGAATACAGTACTATAGTTCTTAGAGTACCAATTGGCCAAATAAAAAAGGCAGCTTAAATTTTAGCTTCTCTGAAATAAAGCAGGTTGGTAGCTCTTCCCCTAGAAAGATAAAGACAAAAGAGAGAAAAAACAAATCATGATATATTGTTGTTGTAATATTAGTAATAGATTTAAACAAATTCTGAATGTAAGCATAGCATTATGATACCTACCTGTAAACACTCAAGAGGGAGAATCATTAGTTCAAGACCTGTCTAAAGTACGCAAGGACACCTGTCTCAAAAAGAAAAAAATGTGTATATAACCTCTAAATCAGACTCCTCAAAGCCAAGTATTTTGATGCACATGCCATTATTAGTGTTTAAAAAAATCTTTGTCAGGGGCTGGGAAGGTGGCTTAGTGGTAGAGCACTTGCCTTGCATGCTCAAGGCCCTGGGTTCGATTCCTCAGCACCACATAAGAAAAAAGCCGGAAGTGGTGCTGTGGCTCAAGTGGTAGAG
>NW_012267294.1:4100951-4333215 GCF_000151885.1 Dipodomys ordii | reverse complement strand
AAGTGGTAGAGCGCTAGCCTTGAGCTGAAGAGCTGAGGGACAGCGCCCAGGCCCAGAGTTCAGGCCCCACGACCGGACCCAAAAAAAAAAATCTTCGAGAACTCAAATCTTAGAAAACCTAAAGCTTTAATATGATTTGGAATTTTTTAAGAATTTGTGAACTATTACATACCATGCATATTTGAGTCACTTAAAGATTGGGCAGTGTCACTAGGTAGAACACATTCAAACATATCTGTACTAATTAGAGAATGATCTGGCAATCTCACACTGGGTGTATATATATCTAAAGGAAATAAAATCATTATGCCAAAGTTACATAACATGCACTCCATGTTTGTTTAGTTCTGGTTCTTGTGCTTGAACTGAGGCCTGGACACTGTCTCTGAGCTTTTTCACCCAAGACTGTTTGGTAGTAAATTGGAGATAAAGAGTCCCACATCCCACAGTGTTTCCTTCTTGGGCTGTTTGAATCAGGATCCTCATATCTCTGCCTCTGTGTAGGATTACAGGTTTGAGCTACCAGCACCTGGCTTGTGCTTGTGTTTACTATTCACAGTAGCTAAGATATGAAATCAAGCAAGGTGTCCATCAGGTGACGAATGGATAAAGAAAATATGGTACATGGTTAAATATTTTTAGCAATAAAAATACCATTATATTAGTGTATGGAATTATATTACATTATGGTAAATGAATTACAATGTGTACAGAAAGACAAATAACTATGTTCTTGGTTATTTGTGGAAACTTATATAATTGAACTTATAGAAGAGAGAACAGTAATCACTACAGACTGAGAAGTGTTAGGAAGAAGGCAATGGAAAGAGGCTAGATAATGGACACTAAAATGCAAATCGCAGGAATTAGTTCTGGTGTGGAATAGTTTAGAACAAGTTATGATACATTTCAAAATAGCATGAAAAAAGTACAAAAGTGTTTGATACGTGGAAGTGATTCATGTTGAAAAGATGAAAATAAATGTTTTTGTACTTTAATCAATGCATATTGTATACATATATACTATGCTTCACAAATATATAAAAATATGAACTGTATGAAAACTACATGAAATAAGCAAATGAATCTACTAGAAAAAAATTTACTTTAAAACAGACTAGTAGAATTTTTTTGTTATTTTTTTTTTCAGAAAGGCAGTTTTTGATTCTCTTTTCTAGGTCTAGAATCCAGTTGAGTCAGATTCCAAATTATATCCAATACATCTATTGTGCTTAAATGTTTAATAAATCTGTGATTGTATAATATGTTGAAGAAGATGCAAACGTCAAGAATATGTATATAGGACTTGTGGTTCAAAGCTCTCCTGGCAAGAAAGCTTGAGAGCTCTTATCTCTATTTAACCACTAGAAAACTAGAAGTGGAACTTTGGTTGAAAGTGTTAGAGCAGCCGGGTGCCAGTGGCTCACACCTGTAATTCTAGCTACTCAGGAGGCTGAGATCTGAGGATCACGGTTCAAAGCCAGCCCAGGCAGGAAAGTACATGAGATTCTTATCTCTAATAAACCATCAGAAAACTGGAAGTGGAGCTGTGGCTCAAGTGGTAGAGTACTCACCTTGAGCTGAAGAGCTGAGGGACAGCGCCCAGGCACAGAGTTCAAGCCCCACGATCAACCAAAAAATAATAATAAAAAAAGAAGTGGTAGAGCCCTAGTCTTGAGCAAAACAGCTCTGGGGCAGTGCTTAGGCCCTAAGTTCAATTCCCACGACTGAAGAAAAGAAAACAAAAAAAGAAAAATATATATTTATAGTAAATCTAGCTGAATAATTACAAAATATAATAGACATAGATTTCTCTCTCCATGAGACAGTGATTCCCTACCTGTCCCTCCCCTCAGCCTCAGGTAACCACAGCCATCATGGAAATCCACAGTTCTCTAGGTTCTTCATGTAAGTAGGAGTGGATCATGCAATATTTGCATTTTTGTTTCTGATTCTTTTTACTTGGCACAAAGTGTCAAAATTTCATCTGTGTTATAGCATTTATCAGAATGTCATTACTTCTGAAGCCTGAACAATATTGGGTTTACCACATTTTGTTTATCATGTAGGTGATGTTATCATCGACAAGAAAATGAGGCCCAGTAATGTTACGTAGTTTTCCAAAGTCACAGTTATATATGTTTGACGTTTAAAAATTATTAATAAGGAACTGGAGATGTGGCTCAAATGATAGAGCACCAGTCATATTGAAAAAGCAGAGTGAAAATGGGAGGCCCAGTGTTCACTTAATAGTGGCACAAAACTCATTAAAAAAAAAAGTAGTTATCAAGAAACTTAAGTGTGGAAGTGTGGCTCAGGTGGTAAAACACTGAGATACTACTGTGTTTATTCCCCAATACCAGTAAAAAAAAATCAAATTTCCAGAAAGTCCTAGAAATGTATGCTTTTGTAGGATTTTGATGTCTGATTCAAAAGTATAAAAATTTGTTGACCTAACTTGTCTACCATTGAATTCATTTTGTCATTACAGCATTTTCTAGAAAAAAGCTCTTCTCAAAAGGGCTTCCCCTAAATGGAAGTAGAGGAAATGGAGATACAATGACTAATTAGGGCTTAAATATATGAGTTTAATAAAAAGAAGGTGAATGAGAGAGTTTGAGGATATACTTAGCTTAATCCTATTTTTATAGGAGTTAAGTAGTTCATTTGACTTAAAAGTTCTAAGAGGTATAGTGTTACCATGCCATTTCTTACACAATAGTTTATTTGAATGTTTTTTTTTAGAAAAGTGTCATGTTAGCATTTACAGGAAATTAAAAAATAATATCTCAGTGTCTTAAATATTGGTATCCTTTCTCGTGTTGTACTCATTAAATATTAATATTCATTAATTACCTGTTAAATGGATTTTAACCTTTTTTTAAGTGTGGGTATTGATTGATCATTGAAAGATAGGCATAGAGACAGCCTCCTTTACCCTTAACCTTTGTCTGCTAATCAATTGTAAATTGGCATTTTGGTTTATAAGTCAGGTTCTTCTGTGTGAGTTTAATGTGAATTTCTTAAGATTTTTATGAACCTATAAAGCCGATCTTTATTTATATTTAAGCCAGTTTTGTTTTAACTTTATTGTGCTTTAGGTGAAAGAGTTAGAATTTGTTAATTTATTCTATACTGTGGCTCCTGGTATTTGTAGCCAATTAACTTCTGGAAGCGTGTAAATTTAAAACAGAATAATCCCAATTATGACTTTGGTTAATTATCTTTGGAATGGAGTTGAGATGAAATTTCCTGAAGAAAAATCAACATTCTATTTATTTGACAAAATACTGGCAAGAGAACAAATATCACTCTCATCAGTTTTGGAAGGTTTTATCAGAAAGGAAGGCATATTTTCAAGGAATAGAGCTTCTGATTTTTTTTTTTTATAGGAAACAGAAATGTGTTTCTCATTAGATGGGTGCTGGTGGCTCACGCCTGTGGCGGAGGCTGAGGTCTGAGGATTGTGGTTCAAAGTCAGCCTGGGCAGGAAAGGCCATGAGACTCTTCAATTAACTACCAGAAAACTGGAAGTGGCGCTGTGGCTCAAGTGGTAGAGCGTTCGCCTTGAGCTGAAGAGCTGAAGGACAGAGTTCAGGCCCCACGACTGACCCCCCCCCCCCAAAAAAAAATGTTTCTCACAATTCAGGAGGTTGGGAAGTCCAAAAATCAAGGATATCCATTCTCTGCTTCCATGAGGATGCCCTTTTGTGGTGTTATTTGGAAGAAGGCAGAAGGGCAAAATCCTTTGTTTAAACCCACATATCAGCACACCAGTTCACTTGGGAGGAAAGTCTCACCTTTAGATACTATTACATTGGCCTTAGGTTTCTATATAACTTTTGAGGGAGTACAAATGTACAAACACAGCAGAGACCTTTCCTGCCTGTACTTCTCAACCCAGGCATTTCCTTATTCCCTGCTCCCCAGAGGCCCTGGCCCCCTTTGGGAAGCTCAGCCTACTGTGGGAAGAAAGAGTACTGGAGGAAGCTTTCTAAGGAGAAACAGGTTTTCAGACTTTCTCAGGGAATCAAGGTTAATATGAAGGCAGGCCCTCCTGGCTTGTTTAGGGAATTGATCAGAACTCTGAATAACCAGTTGTGAGTTGAAGTAAAGAGCAGGGCTGTTTTTGTTTTCTGTACATTTTGTCTTTCATACAAGTTTATTTGTTTGGGGGAGGGTAAGGGAGAACATGGAAATAAATGGTGGGATCAAAGGTGAACAAATGCAGCGGTGATAGTCACTAGATACTATGTTGAAAATGAACTATACTGTTTGTGAATAGGCATGGGAGGGACAAACTGAGAGACAACTAGGGAAGAGGTACATTATTCAAAAAGAAATGTACTCATTACCTGACTTGCGTAACTTTAAACCCTGTGTATATCACCTTTATAATAACAATTTTAAAATGTGTTTATACACACACACACACACACACAAAGAGCAGGACTTGGCTGTGACAATTTTTGAAAGCTCAGTTTTTAATAATAGTCACTGCTCCTTGTTTCACTTTCTACTTTAATAATGCTACTTTCAGTTTTGAGCTACAGCAACCATACAAAGGAAATCAAGCATTTCTATTTATTAGAAAGTAAGAATGGATACTAGGATGTAAGAATGGATACTTGTTTTATGCATTATTTTTGTTCAGTTTTAGGAAATGCACAAATCATTCTTTTATAAAATCACCTGAAGTTTATGAGCTTTTCCATGTTAAGATGATGGATACCTGTTTGTAATATATTAATGAATTTGCTTCATTTCTTTAAAAAAAAAAAAAAAGCTAACCCTCCAGAACTATACTGATTTCTTAGAATCAAGGATTATTTTCTCTGGTATATATGCTAACCATTGTTTTCTTTAAAATATTTTATTAAAAGTGGTTTCATTAAATATGTGGCCTTCTGCCTCAGCCTACTGTCTCATTCTACTAGATCAATTGTTTTTTAATTCCTTCATGCAATTTCTAATGCCTAGAACATGCTTATCATGCTAAGATATTATACATTCTCAATAAGGATAAAAGAATGTTAATGGAATGTTAAAGGAATAAGAATATATTCTTGAAGTGCTTTGATTTTCAAGAATTGCAAAACTATGCAACTCCCTATTTCCAAACTCTGGAGACAGCTTTGTAAATAAAATTTACATTGAATTTGGTTATTAATTTCAAATATAGCTTACAAGATTGGTGTGTGTGTGTGTGTGTGTGTGTGTGTGTGTGTTGGAGGAAATATTTTAAACTTTGTTTCTGTGTTGTAGTCATGCTAGGTATATCTAAATATTTCAGGGTAGGATGGAATAACTTTTCAGTCTTTGCACACAACTAATCACTAGTATTATGTATGGTTTTTCTGATCATTTATGGAAGAATCCTAGTTGACATGACTTGTCCAAAACTATGATAGAGTTGTCCAACATAAATCCCAAAAGGTTTTTCAAAAGACTATTATTAGATACAGATATTTTAAAAAATTGTTTGCTTTCTCTGACGTAAAAATAAGTAATACCAACTTTGATTTTATAAAGTAAACAATACCAACTCTCACATTTTGGCAGATATATGAAGTGAACTGTTTATTATTTATTCAAACTGTTGATAAAAGTGGAACTTGTTTATTTCTGTTTTATGCACATTTCAGAGATTAAGAGTGAATGTTAGTGAAAAAAATCATTCTCGTATAGCTTCTTAGCAACTGTGATGAAAGGTTAGTGATTACTTAGAAAGTAATAAACAAAATTAGAGGATTTTATTCATATAACATTTTAAAATGTTTTGTCCCTATTAACATGGATAGTTGAGTTGGTTAGAAGATATCCTTAGTTTTATCTCCTTCGTGTCTTATTCAAATTCCTTCAGCTCTTTGCTTGCTAGGAAGTTTGTAGTTCAGGGAGCACTCTCTTTTTATCCTGTTTATTATCTTAATTGTTGCTTGTGACGTATATAATGTTGTCTGTGTAAGCCAGAGAATTAAAGATCTGAAATAAGTTTATTCCAAATCTTTCCAAACCAACACACAGACCAAATAAATAAGCATTCAGCACCAACAATTACTAATATTAGAAAAAAGGAACGAGCACCAACTGTTTGTTGTTTTCATGGATAGAAAATAGTAACTGCAAGGATGTTTCTTTTACAAATGTGACTAACGGTGATCATCTTGTTAAGAAAACTTGACCCACAATTTGATTGCCTGGCGTAGTTAGCAAGATTCCTTTGAGGGGTCATGGTGAAGCTTAGGAATTCATGCAATAAATATTTCACAATTAATAGTCCTGCTTCATATTATTTGAAGACCGTAAAATAACCGTATTCTGTTGTGCCAGTTAGACATTTTATTTTCTTGTTTCCATGTATTCCTTTTTCCATTCATTTGTGCAGAGTTGGAGATCAAGCCCAGGATTTTGTGGATGGTAGACAAGTACTCTCAGTCATTGTACTATATACCCAGACCTTTGATAGACATTTTCAAGCAAAAGTTGAGACTTTACACAGAACAGATGCTGTTGATACTTATAACTAAATGGGCCTGTTTGCATCTGCATGTAAATCTTTCCTGGCATTTCTTATTTCCTTCCTTCCTATGGTGGTTTGATAAGAGCCCTAGACTCACTAGTCAGATGCTGTACTGCTGAGTTTTTTGCTCAGGCATGTGTCTGGATCTGGATCCTCTTTTTTCTGCTTCCTGCCATAGCTGAGATGATAAGTGTGTGCCATCATACCCAGGTTTTTCCATTGTTACTGTGTCTTGTGAACTTTGCTTTGCCTAGCCTGACACCATAGTTCTCGCACTCTCAATCTCGCAATCTCAGCCTCCCATGTAGCTGGGATGATAGGTACCTGCCCCTGTGCTCAGCTATCGTTTGAGATGGGGGTCTTGTGGACATTTGACCAGGCTGGCTTTGAATTGCTCTTCTAATCTCATTACAAGTGTGAGCTACCTTGTCTGGATTTATTTTTTCTCAAGTACTAGGGTTTGTGCTTGCTACATAGGCACTCTGCCAGTTGAGCCACATCCCAGCATGTCTTTCTTTTTTTTCTTAGAACATTTTCATGTTACTAAATGAACTACTGAGTCTATAAAGATTGTTAATTCAGATTTCCAGGATGAAAAGTCAGTTCCCATACTGATCCTAATATAAGCTGTCCATCTGGTACCTACCTCTTACATTGGGGTGAAATTCTAAGAGAAGGTCAAACACGTTCCTTTTAAGGTCGTATCAGGAAGATTGAAAATAAGATTTAAACAGTCTTTTCTAAATCTTCTGAGGACCTGAGATTAGAAGCACATTGGATAGTGCAGTATTGGTAGGAGCCTTCTATGTGATTGTATTTAGAACATTTTTTCCTCTATTACTGCTAGTATGGGAAGAAACAAATGCAGTGTAGTTACAAAGCAGCATCTCTGAATACCAGAAAATAAATGTACACAGATCTCAGTGATTGTTTAGATTCTGCTTTTTTTTTTTTTGCTCTGTATACAGTAAGCTGTTTTGCCTCAGTTTTGACCATGCACAGTAGCAGGAAAAATAAATAATTTTTTTAATTAAAGAAATTTCAGAAAGAAAGGCTTAAATTCCTTTGAGTACATTCCACAGTTCTGTTGCAAGAATCATGTCAGTCTCAAATAACTGCCTTTTTATATTGTGGGATCTGCTGAGTATTTTCTTGTCCTTAATTTCATGAAAATATAATTCCCCAAAGCAAATTGTATCTAAAAAGCAAGAAAAGTTAATTATGGTAATCTTTCTAAGCCCCCCCAAAGGGCACTTAATGTCCTTAATTTAAGTCACAAAATACAAATTTTATATGTGTTAAACGGCAATATAATAGAAACTAAGCAGCATCATAGGAATATGTATCAGGCATCCACAGTATGTGCGATAAGGATTGAGAAATGGGATATAGTTTTTGGTGAGTAGGCTTTTATAATCTTGTGACAGTAATGTTGCCTACTTCATACAGTTTCAAGTTATATATGCGCAGACATTTTATATATATTGTACAGGTAAATTTGGATAATTTTGGAGTACTGAACTATGCATCCTGAGCATTCTCAGGTTTTCCTCAAAAGCAGTGTCCACAGGTATACTGTAGTATCTCCTTTTAGTGGACGGACTTTTTTGTTGTTTTAACTCTGACGGTCTTTATTCCAAGGTTGTAAGTGGCTTCTCTGTTGTCTACTGATCAAGAAGACATCCTTTTTTTAAAGAATCTGATTTGTTCTGCTACTTCCCTGATTTTATTCCTTTTTCTTTCATCATATTTTCCCATCCGCATTTACCTCAGGATTTTTTTTTGTTTTGTTTTTTGTATTTTAATCCAGTTTTTGGATTGGTCACAATTCTCATGTAGGTGACAGATTCAAAATGACATAGATCCTTTGTCTTAAGGACACTTGTAGTTAATATCTTTGTACCACAAATATATTTTACCTCTCATTTTGCATTAAAAAAAGTCAGTAAGCAGTATAGGATAACTTCTGTCTTCTCTTTTCTTTGCAGGTATTTAACTTTCATATAAAGTGGGTCACTTTCACCACTGAAGATTTGTTTATATCCATGTCAGATAAAATCCATGTTAATAGTTAAAAAAAAAAATTAGGGCGAGAGTTGTAAATTTTCTTTGCCAGCCCTGGGGTATGAATTCAAGACCTGGGAACCGTCCCTGAGCTTACATGAATCCTGCTTACATTCATGGGCTAGTGCCTCTTAAAAAAATCAATAGGAAAAAGACATCTAATATATGCTAACATCGCTCAATAACTTCTATAATAAAATGAAGACCCTAAAAAACAGTTGAGCCTGTTTTATTTGATGAAGTAGAGATGTTGTGGATAAAGAAAAAGTTCTGAACTGAGTATAATAAGCTAGAGACATTTACCAAAACTTGGTCCAGATTCCTCTTGCTGTCCCTAGGTCTATGGAGATAAGGGGCCACCTTTCCTTCATGTACACCACTCAGCTGAAAGTTGGCAAAGTGAAATTTCCATGTTCTTAGCAACTCAGGTTTGACTTCCTGAGGCCCTCAACTCCTAGTCACTGTGCCCTGAATGTCAGCAGCCCAGCTCCCAGTTACTCTTGGTGGCTCCTGCAAAGCTGAAAGCAATAGTTTTTGTCAACTGTCTGGAACTCTTCCCACAGCTGGGTATTAACAGCTTTTCACCTACCGCAGTTTCTGCTCTCTGTAGTTATTCACCTTTAACAATCTATGCTTCCAGCTGCTCTAAGGAACTTCCCAGCTTTTTTTGCAGCTGCTAGATATGCTTGGGACTTGTGAATTCTAGTGTTTGCTCTTTGTGCAACCAGCTCAGCAAAATATAAGTAGGCAATAAAACTACTTGAATGAGGTTTTATTGAGGCCTGTGTTGCAGTGTGAAGGGCTGTGTGTTTCAGTACAGCTAAGTCAGAATCTGTAAGGATGACAGCAGTTGTCCCTACATTCATTCTCTGCCCAACTTGGGGCAGTACCCAGGAGAGTTGTCCCTCAAATGTAGCTGATGAGGGTGAGAGGAGGACTGCTTCTATTGATAGCCATGCATGTGCATTTGCAGTCTCTTTCCTGCTAACCAGACTACCTGCAATGGATGGAAGAGGTGGTCATTTTCAATGAGAGATCCTACAATGTAGATGGAGATGACCTCATTAGGTCATCTGAAGTTGTCTATAAGTGGAGTCTCCCAGAGTCATCACAGGGCATTTAGAGCAACTATGAAGCAGAATCTTTTGAAAGGGAAGTAAAGTGGTAGTCTCTGGAACATTGTTGGTGGCTCCTAGCAGCAATAGCAGCTGAAGATGTTCCTATTAAGGAAAGAAATATCATTGGGCATGCATAGCCCGAGCAAAGTCTCTTCTGGGCAACCTTTACTGGAGCAATGTATCTTTGAACAGCTATGGGAAGTTTAAAGCAACCAGGACTGTCAAACAGCTCTTAGGATCACCAAAAAAGCAACTGCCTGATTGATGGCTCCCATGGCTTCTGTGGAAGTAGCAAGGTTGACGTTAAAAGTTGCCACCTCCTCTAATAGTACTAAATGAGCAGTGGCAATATATCTCATAGTCCAACCAGTGTGAGGGTAGGGTTTAGGAGGATGACAGTAATTTTTCTCCCTCCAGTCTGCCCAATGTGGGAGGATTTGACAGTTCTTCAATCAAACAGCCTGCTCACCCTTATTAACTTACGATAGCTTAAGTCATTTAAAACGAAGATAAAATCTTGAGAAATGCTTGTAATGAAGATGCAACATGAAATTAATATAGTTATCCAGTAAACTTAGTTATTAACTTACAAAAATTCTCCCCAAAATTTTACATCTCATTATGGAAAGTCAAGACTCACGAATCTGTCCCACAAGGAGAGTGCCTCTTATATAAGAAAGAGTCTTATGATCTATGTTAGGGAGATCAGCCTATCTTTACTGTGCGTGCTGTTTCTCAAATTCCTTTAGGGTAAACATTCTGTATGTCAGATGTCATATTTTCTACTGGCCTTTAATTCCTCTTTGATAACACGCTATTTGTAAAACTCAAAAGCCTAAAAATAAAGAAAATGGGAAAGGTGCCTATGTATCTATGTCATGTACTCATCTCTACTAATGTCAAAAACATTTCCCTTTGCCAAAATCACATTGTTCTTTGAGACTCTAATTTATATGTCTTCTGGAGCATACTACTTTAAAATTTTGTTGCCTTTACTTAGATACTTTAAAAATTGATTAGATACCTCCTTCTTAGGGATAAATTATGCCTTATTATATCTTAAGAGTACTCAAAAATACTATATTGATAATTAACAATTTATAGATGTAATGATAGAGAAAGCATGTTTTGAAAAAGTATTATTCACATTTCTGTGTGAATTGTGTTACATCCAAAGCATCATTTCATATTTCCATAAATTCATATTTACCAAATCATGCCAAAAGGGAAGCTCTATAATCATTTTACAGTTACATAATATATTCAATATGATTGCATTTTCTCTTGATGCAATTTGTTTAAGTTGGTGTTTATATAGATATACAAGAATGTTCTACAGATAATGCAGTTTTATACATTTTTTTTGGATGCCCTTGTGAATTTATGTGTAGGATCTAGCAGTCTAATGAAGTTCTTCTTTACTATTTGTGGCAACAAAAGTTTCTGTAAGGACGTGGTTTACCAGGTCCCATAGTAAAATCCTGAAAACACCTGCTACTTGAATGTTGGCTAATTCTAGAATATAAGCTTACATAAGTAAATACCGTGGGTGGTATGTGCATGTATACAAATGTGTTGACTGAAATACAATAGATTCTGGGGAGAACTCAAACTGTATAATTTCTTAGAAAGGCAGAATCATATTTCAACAACATAAAATGAGGAAATGGGTACTTGAAAGGGATGGGATGAAGGAGAAGAGTGTAGAAGAATGAAGAGAAGCAGCTGGGGAAAATTCAGTAAAAACAATTTGTGAGAGAAGGGTTAGGAGAGATGGGTGAGGATGTTGAAAGTGTGACATTTATCAGGATGCATTGTACTCAAACTGCTTTGTTAAATAGCAACTCTTTTGTACAGGTATTTAAAGATGATAAATATTTTTAAAAGGAGTGGTAGATGAGATTAAACCTTGCGACACAAAGCTAATCTCCATCCCTTTTTGAAGATTCAGTTTCTTTAAAAAAAAAAAAATCTATACCAAGAACTACCACCAGACCCGAGTCTTGGAAAGAGTTGAACATCAGGTCATTTCTCCTCCCTCTTGGACTCATGTCTGCCAGGGAGAGAAACTGATTCACAAGAAAAAAAGCAGTGACAGAAAAACTACATTTCTTACCATATCCATTGGTTGCTTAATGAGAGGTGGTGAGGCTATGATAAATGAACAAAAATGAGCGAAAAAACAATGACTTTCCAGACCTGAAATGTATTTGGCAGCAAAGTTCAGACTCCTTATTTTAAAGTTTGCCTTCAAATAGCTAGCTAGTATTTCCCAAAGATACCAACCTGAAACTAGCTACCGCTGAAAGTTATAGATGGACATGGAAACTACAATTCAGCATCTGTACTTGGTGGAAAATATTATGGAGCGAGAAAAGGAGGGTGGCTGCAAGAGCTGTGACCCATCTGAGAAGATTGACCCGCCAAGGGTGACCCATCTGAGGGGATTGGCCCACCAAGGGTGACCCATCTGAGGGGACTGACACTCCAAGGGTGACCCATCTGAGGGGATTGACCTGCCAAGGGTTCTAGGAGTAGGAAGCAAAGGGACACCAGACCAGGATGCGGTCATTCTGCTCAGGTGAACTGAAGAATTCACCAATGCTTGTGATTCTCAAAACATGAAAACTGGTAAGAGCGTTTCTCCTTATTGTCTTGCTCTTCCTTATCTATAGTTTCTGGTATGTCACAGCCACTCAATAAATTACATGAAGGAAACAATGTGACCCTGGCACATTCATTGAAGACTGTCTCCTAGTTTGCTATTTAGAATTCGGAAGAGCCATGGGGAAAGCTTTCCAGGGTTTTGATGCCCTAATAGAAAGTAGTTTCTCACAGAATGAAAATTAAAACGAAATCCTAATCAGGAAGTCAGCTGGGATTCTCAGCTTTGTGGGTAGAAGGAAATGGCCCAAAAAGAAAGAAACAAAGAAAAAGAAGAAATGTCCTAAAGGGCTCATTTGGTTAATAAATGCCTTTCATTTCTGATATCTGAGCGTAAAGACCAGAAAACCTGGAAAATGTCTTTGATCAACATTCCCGACCTTGAAGCTCAACAGGAATTTTGGTGACAGTCTAAGCTGAACACAGTTTTAAAACCAACCATATGTGTATTGTCAGTCTTCCTCACCTCACTCTAACCATAAGGCTGAGATCATAGCCCATGTTGACTATAACTGCCCTAAAGTTGGGCTTGGGGTATGAAATCCTCTCTGTATCCAGGAGCTACCCAGAGTGTAATTACTCCCATGAGCCCTTTGCTCTGTGACCCAGCTCCTCTGCTCCTGGCAAAACATCATCCAGGTCTCCTGACATCCAGGTCCTCACTGGGATGTGGAGGTCACAGCAGGGTACAGGCTGACAAATAGCAAACTTTATTACCAGGATTGTGGCACAAGGGCAGGTTCTTCCAGCCTCAGCTTAGACTTGCTGCTCAGAGAGAATTTGTCATAGGCTCAGAAAAGGAAAAACAAAAACAAAACCAGATTGAAGGAAATGCAAATCTGTGCCATACAAATTAGAATGTGGGCCTAAGAGGCCCCTTAAGAGATATAAGATGGTAATTTTAGGATGAATAAAAAATTTACAGACTAGGAAACAGACCTGTAACTTGTTAGTTATAACCAAAGTTTTTGGCTGAGCCTGTAGATAGCGCTGAACTCATGGACAGCAGTTTCAAAGTGTCCCTTGGGGCCTTCTTTCCCCAGCTCCAGGAAGCCTTAAGCTATGGTGGGAGGGTCCATCTCAGCTCTGTTACCACTCCCCTGAGTATAGTACAGGATGACCAGCTTCGTGTTTTATTTCTTTGTATAATAATTCCCTGGCAACATAAAACATGACATGAAATGTAAGGGAGGGGATTCGATTTGGTCACTTGGAATTGAGCTGTTAGAAATTTTATTTTGTCTAAGAGACAAAGAGTCAGGTGAAATCTCACCTTTTGTTTATGGATTTAAGGTATTCTTTTAATATCTATTGGAGCAATATATTTGCCTGAATAATTATGTTAGATAAATTCTAGGATAAAATACTAAATAGTCTAGAAATCATTGTGCTGTATTAAAGTTTACTTTCTCTTGAGAAACAGCAAAATAATAAAGAGGTTTATTTCCTATAATAGTACTGTGAAGGAAACAATGGAGGGCAGAGTTGATGGTGACTGGAGGAGTTGTTTTAGGTTTACTGAACAAGGAAGCTCACTGAAAAGGAGAGGAGAAGAGAAGAGGGCACCAGTGGGATCTTCTCACTTGAACTAGTAGGCTAAATTGCTAGATGACTTTTCATGGAAATCAATGAATGGAACGTTGGATAAAATATATTTTAAATGTTTTAACAACAATTCTTGAAAAGATACCCACTTTTCCCCCAATAGCCTAAAATAGAAACTAAAGGGAGATGGTTTAATGCAGAAAAGAACAGGAAAATAAAATTAAAGAGATTTTTTAAAGAAGTAACGTAAACATGGTCCCAGACTAGCTTTCATATATGACAGATATGTTTAACCTGTGAATGACTCAATCTATAGTATTCCCCAAATGAAATGTAAGTCTGTATACAGGTGAGGCACATTATTCTAGGCTTTCATCGAAACCATATAAATATATTTTCAAGCAAGTAGTCAAAAGCTACTAAATAACAAATAGACAACCAAATAAAACCCAGCAAGAACAGATAGCAGAATCAGAGAACTCTGACAAATAGTCAAAAACAAGTAGTCAAAAATAGAACAATTAGTAGAACAAGAAAGTCAAAAGCTAGTAAATAACAAATAGCCAGATAGCCAAATAAGAACCAGCAAGGACAGATAGCCGAGTCAAAGCACTCCATCGAAATTTCAGACATAGAAATTATAGACATTACTAGGCAGATTTGAAATGATGTAAACTGATACTTTTTCTTTGAAGAAAATATCTGCAATGATCTTAAGCAACATAGCAGATTTAGGAACCAGACAAAATTTTGAGAGATTAAAACCCACAATAACTGAAAGTTTGAGCCCTCTGGTTTTGCCAGTGGGGAGTAGTTTGTATCAAATGGTCTTGTTACAAAGTTAAGAGTTGGACCTTGTTTATTAAAAAGCTCTATGAAAGCTCTTTGGAAAGCTACCACTGCAGGAATAACTTGAAGGACTCTGATTCTTGAGGAAAAGGAAGCTCAAGAAGTGATCCCCATGTTTTTTTTGGGGGGGGGCTTTTAAGTTGAGGGAATTTCCCAATTATCTGTGCTAAATGGAACTCAAGAAGAAATCAGTAGTTTTATGTGGCTAGAAGGAACTTGAGGCCACATCTTGGGGGAGAAAGAACTGTAGAAAATTGAAATTTTGTATATAAATTCTCAAGTATAGTAAAATTATAGGCTCATAACAAATTTCAGTAACCTTTGGGGAATACAGATTAAAGTTTCAGTTCATCAAAAACATCTCAAAAGTATGTATTTCCCAGATATGTTCACCTGTATGTGATTGCTTTCTTCTTAGAAGCTAAAGATGAAAGAGAATCTATTAAAGAAATACAGTACTAGAACAAGAATTGTCATCTTTTGTTTTACAAATATATGAAAGTGTTAGGCTGTGTTCCAAATGCAAATGTTTGAGTTTTCAGAGGTTGAGGAATGGAAGTAAATGCGCTCTGGGTCCATTATCAGAAGGAAGCAATGCAAGGTCCTTAATGTGGTTCAGGAGGTAAAATGTTAAGAGAAGTCAAGGATATCCTTGTGTTGGTTTACATAATTCTTCTAAGCTTTCCCTTGCATCCTTTCTTTCATATACAAGTCACCTTTAAATGGTTATGGAAATTTGATGTAAGTACTAAAATATCCTCAGGAATGACCAGTATACTTAATGCATGACCAAATTCTTTCAGCATCCACATAAGCTTTAGAGCACTCCGAAGCATGTTTTTTACAGGTCAGTGAATTCTCTTCAGATGTGTTGCTGAGAATTATTTGTAAAGTACCTTCTCAAACATGTTTTCTAAGTCAATAAGTACACTGAACTAGAAAGTTTTCAGGCAATAAATAGAGCAAAACACTGAACAAAAACATTGTTGTCTCAAGTGAAATAATGTCTGTTTTTGTTATTGCTCAGAGTAGTTTTTCTATAAAAGCACCAGTCATTCTTTTTTGCTTTGTGAGTACTATTAATTTTAGGTTTCTAGTGAGAAAGACTTTATTAGGTTTGTTAGATTTTATTAGGACTTTGATATACAGATAATTTATTATTGTTTTTTTTAAAAGGTCAGTGCCCTTTCTAACAATTTACCCTTTCAAGTTTACAGCATCATCTACTGAATTTTTCAGTGAAATTCACTAATGTAATATTTTGCCATCTCTTTACCGAAATCTCCAGTCTAATGTTTAGAAATTCTTCTAAAACCTTGCTACACAGATGGATTCATGAAGTAACATTTTATAGTTTTACTTGGGAGATAATTAGAAATGCAGATTCTTGAGCCATACCCAAGACTTAAAGACTAGTAAGACTTGCAAATACATACATACATACATATATACATATATATATATATGTATGTATATATATTTTTTTATTTTTCTGGTGGTACTAAGGTTTGAACTCAGGGCCTTGTGTTTGCTAGGCTGACTCTACTGCTTCAGCCATGCCTCCAGCTCTCATATCTACCTTTTGATAAACTCAAATGGTTCATATATACATTCAAAGATTTGGGAATCTTTGATCTAGAGATCTAAAAGCCCATTTCCTGTTGCTGTTATTGGATCTCTTAACCCTTAAAGGGGAAGAGCCTTCTCCTTTAGAAATTATACAAATGTCCCAAAGAAACATAGGTCCTATGGTTTCCCTTATTTGCAATAACTAGTATATGTCTGAGACAAGCAGAAAAGGTCAGATAAGGTGATGTTAGGGAAATGAACCCTAAGATATGTATTCAAATGTTTTTTTTTTCTTTCATGCGATTGTTTCTAACATATTCATAAGATGATTTCTTTGTTGCTTTGTATGTCCCTCCCCCACGGTATAAGCCCTGCTTTCACTGTATTTGATGTTGGTATAATTTGTGGAGGGGAAGGGGAAAAACAAATCGTTTAACTAGGAATACAGGTGGACCCATTGCAACAATGAGATGTACAAGTCGTTATGTCGAAAAACGAACTTTCCAACTTTGGCCGGGGGTGAGGGGGTCAGTGGGGGGGAGAGTGGGAGATGGGAAGGGATGGGAAGGGGACCAATGGGAGGCAACAATGCTTGATAAGAAATGTACTCATTATCTTGCTCATGTAATTGTAACCCCTCTATATGGTATTTTCACAATAAAAAAACCCCACCACCACCAAAACCACCACCAAAAATTACATAAATGTAATCAAAGATGAAGAGATTATTAAAGCTTTCAAGTAATCTAGAGGCTCATGTGATATGTACTTGTTAGAAAATATTTTTTCTTGCTGATTTTATCATGTCAGTTGTTAATACCCCTCTTTTGGTTTAGCTAACCTAGTTTCACATCCTCAGCTTTCAGCTCTTTGCTACAGACTTTTTTAAGCCAATAGCTCTAACCTCTCCCTCTTGGGCTCTTACATTTATGACATTCCTCAGCCCCCAAATAGAATGTATCATCATCCTTTTTGGACTATGTTCATATTCTCCCCATTCCAACTTCCTTTTGTTAATCTTATATTAACTGCTTTAGGCTTAGTAAAGTCTCATTTTCCAAGAGTCTTAAATGTTTTTCTAGCATGCAATGGTTTTTCTCTTCTTTTACTCCTCATCCATTTTCATGTCTTCTATAGATGATGGCAGTGGAATTCATGTCTTTAACACCTGCTCTATTGCCTTACTACTTCTACTTCCATTTCTAGTAATAATTTACGATAATAAGATGTATCTTTGGAATGCTTCTTTTCTAATTAAAATATTACTTTAAACTATTAAGTTAATGACAAGTACACCACTGTGTAGTTTGATTATAAGTGATCATTTTGTATTTGTATTTTATAATAGACTGTTTTGCTGTATTGAAACATAGCAAAACACATTTTAACATACTTTTCACTCATGAAGAAACAAAAGCTAAGGGAAACCCCCAACAACAGGACAGTTTTTGTATAGGAGATAATACCCTTATCTGTAGCTGCATAAAAAATGAAATTGGCATTTATATTTGATGCGTAAGATGTAAACATAGTAGAGACAGGATCTTATTACTTACATGGTACAGGTTGGCCTGGGCCTTGCTGTGAAGCCCAAACTAGCTTTGGACTCCTGTCTCAGCCTCCCAATTGTGGGTATTACAGATACTTAATACCACATCAGGCCACAGGTTGATATTTCTAAAGATTTCATTAAATTACCCAAATTAAATTAATGTTAACTTAAAAAAATCTATACACAATTTTAAAACTGAGAAGTGTTAAGAATCCTAGCCTCTGTTTTGTAGTAACAGAAACCAAGACAACAGTTACATACCCTTGTCTATTTTTTGCCAAGCAGTCTACACAGTGTATCTCTCAGCTTTTGATTTTTATTCTAAATGCTAAAAGTTTAAAGAGGTGGAAAGTTTCCAAGTTATGTTCTCCAATTTGGAATAAAAGATTAGCACTAAGATTAAATGGCATTTGGTCATGTGCTAGTATTCACTGCATATGAATATCTTTTTAAATGTTTTTTATTGTGAAAATACTGAACAGAGTGGTTACAGTTTGCATATGAATATCTTTAACACAAAGGATTTCATTTTCCAAAAACGGATCCAAAAAACCTATGAAGGCTTCCTAAATTTCACTAAATGCACATTTTCTATAAGGCATGACAAACATTTACCATTACTGGTTTTGTGTGCCTCTTTCTATAGCACAGTAGGAGCATACTCAATTTTGTACTTGGGAAAGTACTACTTTGTTTGCTGGATTATAACTACGGGAGCAATTTTAACAAATTTATCCACATTTTCTGTCAAAGAGTGGTTAAACATTCTTATCATTTTAGAGATACTTAAAATCCACCCACTCAGACAGAATTAGTATTTGCAGCATTAGTTTCCAGAGTATGTTTTTATGTTCACCAAATACCAAAAGTCTCTTCTTAGTGTGAGGGAAAACCTGTGGGTTTTCCCCCCCCTAATGATTCAAACCCTGGTAATAGAAAATGTAGATGAAGAGTTAGACCATGCACAGTGGTTCACACCTGTAGTCCTAGCTCTCCAGGCTGAGGTGAGGAATGCCAGCTTGAGGCCAAGTTAGGCATATAAGAAGACCATGTGTCAAATTTTTTTTAAAAAATTGAAAGTTTAAGGAAGTAACTTAAAAGGAAAAGTTAGAGTAAAAAATATTTGAAAACTATTTTAGTAAATATTAGTGTTTTTGGAAGCAGTGAAGAGAGCGAAACTTTGAAGTTTCTGTACACAAGCAATTCCTTAGAATCCATTGTTTATCTTTTTGAGCTAAGTTTTTTTGTCTCCGTATGATTTCTGGGTTAAATACTCTTCGTGTTGCCATGTAATTTCTGAGTTAACAATTGTTTATGGTATAAGATTCCATATGTCTTTGGGGAAAAACATTTCTTCTAGTGGTTGTTTGCTTTGTACCTTTTTATGTGGACTCCATGGGAAGGAGGTAATTGAAAAGCTAAATTTAATATTAACTTCAAATACTTTCAATTGCCTAAAAAGATCCAAAATAATTTTGCTCTGAAAATTAAGAGGAAAAAAATATTTTGCAACTGTAGAGCTTACAATTAAAGAATAAAATGTAAAATATAAAGTGAACATTAAAAACAAAGTGAAGTAGTGGCTTAGGCTGTAATCCTAGCTACTTAGTAGGCTAAAACCTGGAGGATGGTGGTTTAAAGTCCCAAGGGGAAAAAACAGAAAAGACTCCATCTCCAATCAGCTCCCAGAATGCCAGACTGGAGCTGTGGCTAAAAGCCAGCCAGAGGCTAGTGTGAGGCCCTGAGTTCAAACTCTGGTACCTGTACAAAGACAAGCAAACAAAAGGGAAGGAGAGAAAGAATAACCAGAAAGAGAATAAAGAACTTTAAAAATAAAGTGTAATCCAAGTGATCATTCTAGAAAAGGCTTATTGTAGTATCAATTTCTTTTATAATTATTAACAACATTTGCTTCTAAGTGATTTAAAAAAAACTTTGTATGTAGATACTGTTGGTTTTTATTTTTTCTTTTGGGCAGTATGGGCTTTGAATTAAGTGCTCTCTGAGTTGCTAGACTGGCCTTGCAACACTTGCGCCACACCTTTAGTTTTGTAGCCACTTATCAAGACTGAAAAATAAAACTCATGGTTTTCATTTTACTTCTATATTTTTTCCCTCAGATTTTTTTTCCTTTCCTTGACCTTTCAACAAAATAAATATCAATTTTTTTTCTACAGAATATTTTGTATCGTCTATTTTTGGTCACTGACAAGCCTGAAAAATGCTTGTTTGATTCCAGTTTGGAGTGTTGGGGGATCACCTGGAAGCTACTTCAATTTTTAGAATGTAGCCAGCGGCAGTGGCTTTTTAACTTTTTAGCAATGAAACACTTTCATTAAGTCTTTGATAATAGAAGCTTAGCATATACAAATGTAAGGTATATGAGCTTACTATTCTTGAAAAGTAGAGGTAGTATTTCAGTTCAGGTTCTATCTATTTCTATGCAAGGAGCAAGTGTTACATGGCTAAACCCTGTGGGTTGTATGGACCCCAATCCATAGAATGGTTCTTCAGCAATTAATATAAAGTGTAGAAGAGCCTTTGAAAAGGAGAAGCATACTTTATTCCCTCATGATTTTTAATAAAATCCTTAATTTGATTATAATTTCTTTTTTTATAAAGTAGCACTGTAAAATTAAATGCTTAAGTTACTTTCATCTGTTTTGACACTGCACTTCAGAGATCATAGTCTGTTTGCCCTAGAACAAAAGTAGATTTTTCTGCCAAGTGCTGGTGGCTCACACCTGTAACCCTAGCTCCCAAGGAGGCTGAGATCTGAGGAATGTGGTTCAAAGCCAGCTCAGGCAAAAAAGTCCATGAGACTGTTATCTCCAGTTAACTACCAAAAAGCCAGAAATGAAGCTGTAGCCAGCCGTGAACACAAAAGCTCAAAGACAGAACCTAGGCCCTCACTACCGACACACACAAAATTTTTTTTAAGGTTTTTAAAAATGCTGTTTGATACTATTACCTTTATGTACAATCAAATCTGTAATTTTTTTTTAGTTATCAGCTAACCTTTTGTGTTTTTTTTAGTAATAGGTTTCTTAGTATATATAGTTAAGGAAAATGTTTGCTTATGTCATCAAACATAATTCTTGAATCCATTTTGTTGTCCATTTATAGATTAAAAATATTTATTGAATATAATTTATACATAATTAACTTTAACATTTGAATTATTAGTATTTATTAAAAATGTTTATCAGAGCAGTCAGTAAATACTTTTTATAATCATAAAATAAATATGTACTTTATATTAGAGTCATAGACATCTAAAGAATGACAAAATAAAATTTTATGTGCCAGTGTAAGTGTTCCCTGAAGTAATTCACTGTAGGTAGCTTGATGAGTGAATGTAAGAGAAAAATATCCTAGCAATACTGGTAATGGGTTCATGGTGAAAACTAAAATTTTAAAACTAAATTTTAAAATTAAAATTACTTTAGACCTATGAGTTATGCCATGGCATACACCTACAATCTTAGTTACTCAGGAGGCTAAGATTCAAAGGGTCATTGCTTGAAGCCAACCCTGGGCAGAAATATCTGAAAGACATTTCTCTCAGTAAGGTCACTGTTCTGTTTGTTTTCCTGTATTGAGGATTGGACTCAGGGCTTGGTTACTGTTCCTTTTCTAGGCTCATGAAGTCTTTTAACTTGGGCCAAAGCTCAGTTTCTGGCTTTTGGCTGGTTAACTGGATTAGAAGAAGCCTAGCTACTCAGGAGGCTGACATAGGAAAAGCAACCAAAGCCCACTGCTTGGCAAGTTCAGGTTTTATAGTTTGTCAGTTTCTGACAGTTTTTCAGATATAGAGCCTATCAAGTTTAAAAAACAAAATTATATTGATAAGCATTTCGATAGGATAGTAAATAACAGTGATCATGAAAAAAATTACCAGCAAAATGTCAGGCTGAAGGCATGGCTCAGCTGGTAGAATAACAGCCTAGCAGGCACTCAGCTGTTCAAACTCCAGTCCATGAAAAAAATAAAAAACCAAATATTTAGAGTTACCATGAAATTTAGAAGACATATAGTTCACCCCTTCAGTTAGTTTAGAAATCTATTCCATATTGTTTTAGATAGATCAGTAATATTCCTCTATCTAAAATACTTAGAAATAGTAATATTCATAAAGGACATTCATACTTTATTGCTAATTACTCTTATTCAGAATAATTAGTTGAGTAAAAGTACCTCCTGCTTTCTTAGTATGATCCTCTGGAGTTAATGTTGTAAATATAATCTAATCTGATTACACAGGATGCCAGTTGACAAATTTAAAAATCGTTATCTTGTTCTTCCAGTAAGCTTTTCCCCCTTTGCATCAATATCTCTTGAAGTTGATATCTTTTGCTATAAGTGTCAAATTAGAAGGATTAAAAGTATTTTTATATTAATTCTTTGCCTACTTTGATTCAAAAGTTTCATGTGTATATGTTGGTTTTGTTGTTTTCACTTGAACTTTTCATGTTTTTATCTTTATAGTTTGGAACTACTTCAGGGTGCCTGAACCTGTAATTTCCCTAAATGTTTATAGAAGTCTTATCTGGATAGCTTTAAAAGATATTTTAATTGTTCAATTAATTGTACAGATTAATGAGTTTTATTGTGACATTTCCATAAGTGCCTGTATCATGCTTTCATAATTTCATCTTTTATGGCTAATTAAAACTTCAGTCTTTTTTTTTTAATTCATGCATCTTTTGCTGGGCACATAGGCTGATTACTTATCTTAACTATTCCAGTATGCAAGCCTGCATACCTTGCATACAATATACATACACATTTGTATGTTTAAAAATTAAAAATTATTCTAAAATCATTTAAGAATATAGTAAGATTGTAAAGCCATTGAAATTAGTAATGAAAGACAAAATTGGGTGGTATTACATTCATGAATTAAATAGATGTCAATGACAAGGTACCACAGGCAAAATAGTAACACTGCATTCTTCATTATGTAGCAATGATGGATTCAGTGATTAAAGATTAAATGTCTGTTTACTTTTGGTAGTGTTTATTAGTCAAATACAGACAACTAAAGGAGGGGAAAATCTGGGAAGCTGAATAGTAGCTAAGAAAGAACAATCTTAAAAACATAGTAACATAAGGAGAAGCTTAATTATGGTGTTAAATACATTTGCTTCTGATGTTTCCAAGCCCTCTGTACATGACTAAGATTTCATGTTGTTAAGGCTTTTACATTATAAACCATTACTTACTGGATAAGTTAATATTCAGATGGTTTCTGTAGTATTTCTCATTTACTAGGTGAACTGATATGCTTCTTTGAAAAATAATTAGTGAAAGACCTTATGTGCCAGTTACCATTCTCTAACCATGTTACTAAATTTCAGTGACATTGAAAGGATTCTTCACTGTGGAATAACTTTTTACTGACTTTTTTTTTTCTCAGAGTGAGTATAACTATTGTAGAAAAAAGTGGATTTCATTTAATTCTGTGAGCATTAGAGATTTCATTACCTTTGCTAGTACTTTGTCCATGTAAATATCCTCAGAAATGATCTTATTAAGTATATTATTGAACGAAGAATCTAGTTTTAGAAACAGGTCACTTTTGTGTTAAAAAGTAGGATTTTCCTAACGTTTTAAATGTTTAATAGAACAGGAGATAATCTTTACCTTCCTTCCCTCCCTCCCTCCCTCCCTTCTTTTTTCTTCCCTCCCTCCCTTCCTTTTTTCCTTCCTTTTCCTTGATGCCGGTATTGGGGCTTGAAATCAGTGCTTGGTACTCTTTGCTCTACCAAGTAAGCTAAACCTCCACTTTTTGCTGGTTAATTGGAGATAAAAGTCTCTCAGATTTGTTTACCCTGGCTGGCTTTGAACCTTAATCGTCATATCTTAGCCTCCTGAGTACATAAGATTACAGGCATAAGCCACTGGTGCTCAGCCAAACGCCAGATGGGATAATTCCTGTCTGTTAGAAAGACAAATTCTTTAGAATTTTGTTTTGTTATGAAATCCTTGAAATAAAACTGACAGGTTTGTAGTAGGCCATTTAGTATCCCAATGAGATTGAAGGAAATGCTTACTTCTTTGCTTTTTGGGGTATGCTTTCCATTTCTTTAAAATTTACTACTTATATCTAGGGGATACTGGTAAATTAATGAAAAATTTCAACATTGATGTGACCCCCTCAGGTATTTTTTGTTCACAAGACATTCTAGAGTAGATACTAAGTAATGCTGTAAGCCACAGGAGTTCCCTATTACAGCCCAACCCACATGTGTAGGGAACCCTTAAATACCCTTAAATAAAAGAGACATCCTCATAAATAATGTTCAGTAGTCTAGGGGACCTAGCTTGTATATATAAATAAAGCCTGCTAACTGAATGATGAGGGCTGTTACCACAAAATTGTGTTTATTAAAAGGAGCACTCCAGGAGTTCTTTGTACAAATGCTTAATAGCCAAATGAGATAGATTTTAATTAATTAGAATGGTCATGTTAAGCTGAAAAGTTTGAATAAAATGAAATCATTTCTTTACACTGATTTATTCTACTTCAAAGATAACTCATGCAATGAACATTCTAAGAACAATTTAAATCAGTTTGGTCAATTCTCTTTAATATTAGCATACTATGATTGATCTAAAATTGATTCTTAAACATTTGTCATGTAAGATACTAGTTTAATCCTTCCATTCACAATCCATTTGTCTTCTAGCAGCTTCTGAGTTAAAGCCAAGTCATTATTAATATTGTTATGTAACTATTCTAGTCCTTTCATTCTGTGATTGTTGGTACTTCTTTTTCCTTTCTTTTCTTAGAATACGCACTGAGTGAAATAGTCTTTTAAAAGGGAAGGCATTTTAGGATCATGCTTTTAACCTAAGTGGGGTATTGTACAGTGGAATAGAAAGAAAGGTTAGATTCTTTCTTAATAATAATGTAAGAGCTTGTAATCAATAAATTCTATGTGTATTTTATCTAAATAACCTCCTAATCTCTTAACTTCAGTCCTACTTTAGAAACCATTGGAAGTTATTTAGAAACTCAGATTTATCAACTTTTCTGAGACTACTTCGAGCTTTTTTTTGTTAGTTTCTATAATACACTTTCATACATGTACTTCTTTAGATACTCATTAATATGAAATCTTAAACAATACATATGTGTATATGCATTTTTTAAATCTACTGTTAGATTTTGTGGTCCTTGGCTTCCTAACACAAAGAAAAACATTTGTCAAGTATTTAATGTGTAGATTAATTCTACAAATTAAAGCCACAGTTTCTACAGTTATTGATTTTGCCTTTTAAGTATTATCCAGAATGTATAGTAGTATATAGAAAGAGTTACACTGATGTCTGTGCCCAACTAGCATAACGGGACTGGTTAAAATGTGATATTCTGAAGAAACCACATCTTTCCACTTGCATTTTCTGGTCAGTTTTTGTTTCACCTTAAAATAGTTGATACTCCTCTGACATCTCCAGGGAAGCACAGATTTACAATAAGCTTTTCTACTCCATAAGAGATGGCTTTATAATATTTTAAGCAGTATATTTTAATCTAATAATATGGACTGGTGATGTATTTCTCAATACCTATATCCTATCACACTATTTTAAACACAATAATACAGTTAATTCAACTTTAGATTCATGTTTGTGACTTTTCTGTATATTTTTATGCATCCATTAAAAAGACTGTCCATAAATACAACTGTTTGTCTTTGTTTTCAGTAAATTTCAATAAACAAATCATTCTGCCTTTTAATCTTATTTGCAAAATTAAATAAAAATTGCATCTTTAGATTGTAGCATGTAGCAACTTAAAAAGGTACCAAGGAGAAAACTAAAATTGTAATACAAATGATTACTTTTGTCAGACAGCTTGAATATTGCTTTAGGTCTAGAATTTCTTAAAAATGACTTAAATAGATTAGCTTCTGTTGAAATCTCAGAGAAGCCATGTCTAGCTTTCCTGAATTCTTCCCTATATATTAAACATGTGTAATGACCAACAAATCTTACATGGATATCTGCCTCATTATTTTCCTTTTGCCATCCATGCTCTTAGTACAAAATGATATATGACATGTTGAAGTATATACACCATTAGTAAATGGCTCATATTTGGAATTTGATAATTACATTGTGTCTTGAACTTAAACAGGAATGAAGGCTGATTACTTGTGTTTGACAAGACATTTATATACTATAATATTTGGAAGTGTAACTGCTGAGAAAAAAATGGCATGAATACTTACTTAATTGCATTTTTTCTACCATCAGTTTTTCAGAAACTTCAATAGCATTCAAGTGAATTTCCTAAATTTAGCAGCAAGTAACCTTTTAGTCCAGTATATAAATTAAGGCTTTGGCATGCCTTTTTAAAGGGGCTGTGCTTAGCATGCAGGAGGTCCTGTGAGCAATCCCCAACATCAAATAATAATAATGTAGGAAGTAAGTGGATTTTTTAAGAATTTAAAAGATTTGAAACAGGCCTAATGACTTTCTGTTTTGCTGACTGTGTTGCTGAAGAACCTTTGGCAGCTCCTTTTATGGGAAAAATCCCTCTTGGACAATATTTTAAAATATTAAAATCTAGGTTTTGATTCTTTAGCTAACCCAATACAAAAGTCAGAATGCCTTAGAGATTAGAAAAGTACTGTGTACAGTATTACTAGTTTCCATCCATCTGGCTGTTGGTTGCTCTGTTTTATACAGTATGTATTATGTTTTTACCTTCCCTTATTTCCTTAGATTATATATACAGTAAGTGATTATTGATATGTAACTTTGGAAGATTATAGAGGAAAAAAAAAGTAAGATCAGATTAAATGTAATCTTGGACATGAGAGTGACATCTTAGGAAATAGGAGCACTGGCCTTGCCATATTCCATAAGATTCCTGACATACAACTAGAGCAGCACATGTGAAGACTGAAATGGACTTATTTTATATAGATACTATGCTAGATATCTATCTATTTGTCTGTCTTTCTATCTATCTCTGTCTATCCAATTATATAATCATATGTATAATTCAGTTGTATTGTTTATAATATTGGGTCTTACTCTTATCATAGACTAGGGTGCATTAATTCTAAATTGTGATAGTAAACAACCCCAGAATTTCAGTAGCTCACTTATTTTATATTGTGTGTACACTACTTAACAGATCTACTGTAGCTATGTTGTATGTCCTTTGCATTCTGAGTCCTAGGCTGAAGGAGAAGGAAAAACAGGGAGGCAGAACTTGTATGACTCCAACAGCTTTTGCTTGGAATTAGCACATGGTATCACCAGGGGCCGTTGGGCTTTGAGGAGATGCCCAGAGAGAGAAGACCTCAACCCCACAATTTTTATCATTCGTGAATAAAAAGAATTTGGGGACAAGACACAAGATCAAGTAAAGACTAGGAGTGTTATTCAAGAAGCAAACAAAAGACAAAGATACATCTCATAGGCAAATATGGGCATATAAAGGACAGAGTGAGTTGATATAACATGAAAGGGGACACACACATACACACACACACACACACACACAAACACACACAAACTAATAATTGGATTTTCTCCTTAGAATTAGAAACAAGTCATTAACAATTATTTGTTGCCTTATGAATACAAGGAACTTTAGGATCTGGGATGTGAAATTACAAAATGATTAGATGGTCTGTGGAATGACAGAATGATAACCTTTTTTCCTTAGTGAATATCATGTAACTAGTGTTACTTTAACTATTTTTCATGAGGAAGTTTGATACAGAATATATATGTATTATATTACAGTGGTGAAATGCTCAGTAAATAAAATGCTAATCAAACTAAAACAATGTATTAAATAGGTATTACCTTAAGTACTATCATTAAGTATTACCTTTACTGTTTAGTAAACAAAATATAATTAACATTTTATGTGTGTCACCAATATTAGATAGTTGAGATACCTGGGTCAGAATAGTGGAACTTATAGATTACATTAGAAATTAGCAAGATACAAATATTTTATATGGGTATTGGTAAATTTCATAGTGTCTAATCAAAAATCCTTACAATATTAGCCTCTTTATAGTGTGCATCTGTATTCATTGCCTCAGTAAAGATAGAATGATTTATTTTCATGAAAACAAAGATACACAGTTATGTTTGACAGTTTTAAAAATGGATGCATAAGAATATACAGAAAACTTGCTTCCTTCTTCAATTTCTCCTTCTGGCAGCTAGGGCTTGAACTCAGGCCTCACTTGCCATTTTTGCCCAGAGCTGGCACTGTACCACTTGAACTACAACTCCAGTCCACCTGTTTTTCTCTTAATGAGAAAATTCATGACAGTAGTTAACTGTTATGTTATCCAGCTGGAAGACAAATTATATTGGTTCCTGTATGGCTATCATATTTGTGTTTTTGTGGGGAAAGAGGGACTAAAACTTCCTGTTTTATCCTCTTAACTCATGTCATACCAACACTATACTGTAATCCTATACACAGGGGACACTAATGAAACACCTAATATTTGCCAGACCCTGGACTAGAAACTATAGATGTACTTGGTGTTCATAACTTCCAATAGCTTGAGGACACACATATAAGGAGTACATACATATAAAATGTGGTTTCTTTTCATTTAGATAGCAACATTACTGAATGTAATGTCTGGAGCAAGAGTACCTTCAATGAAGTGAGAGTTCTGCTGAATTTTAAAGATTAAGTATGAAGGTCATTCACAAAGAGGGAACAATATTTAGAATGGAGGGAATCATGTAAGTCTGTTCAGGGGCTAGAGAGAAATGTACTAAGAAGATGACAACAAGGACAGAAAATGGAATGTAATTTGGGCAAAGAGTACTGAAGGATTCATTTGCCAAGTCAGGAAATTCAGATTTTTACCTTGTGGTAAAGTAAGGAGACTCAATCTGTACTTCTAGATAATTGGCCCTTGATTTCCCCTGATTGTTACCCTAGATGGTTTGTTTTTATTTAACACTTCTGTTAGTGTTATTAAGTGTCCTTCTTTGATTTTCCTTGCATATATAGGACACTTTTTTAATATATATTTTTATTGTAAAGATACTGTACAGAGGGGTTACAGTTACATGAGCAAGGTAATGATTCCATTTCCCATTGGGCATTGTTACCCCCTCCTTTGTTTTTCCCCTAACATCCCTTACCCCTCCCAATGTTGTAAAGTTCATTTTCAACCCTAGTTCAACATAGTGTCTTATACATCTCGTTGTTACAATGTATGACAGTTTTGTTGGGTGTAATTCCTCACACTTTATATGGTTTTTCCTAAATAAGCTTTATGTTAACTGCATTCAGGGCTGCTGGTCTTCTAAACAGGAGTCCACCAGCAGTTCCCCTGCTCACCAATAAACTCCCTATTCGGCTTTTAAGTGGTGGCTTCTCTTTCTTCAGAATGAGTTTCCCTACAACAGTAGTTTGAGAAATTTGTTGTTGTTCTTTTTTGATTTTGAAATAGCATAAAAATCAACTATCTTTTAAAGGAATTACTCTTATCTACCTTGTAGAATATGCAAAACAGTACTTATTAATTCATGAAAATTAGCTGGAAAATTCAAATAGTACAGTACTATGTAGCTAGAAAGTTAGGGCTTGACAAAGATTTCTGGGATGAAGACAAGAATTGCTAACCAAAATGAAAGTAGAAAATAAGAGAGTTGAAAGGTACCTTATAGGCCATTACAAACTCCTGGAGGCAGGAAAATGGAGGTTCATAAAAAAGGTAGCAAATTCACAAGTAAATATGTTTAAGCTATCAAGTAGATGCATTAGAAAATGAAAACCTCAAATTTCTGTTCACTTGCTATCATTAAGTTTTTTGGAGATCTTCAAAATGAAGGAATAATTAACTTAATAAGTATCTAAACCAAATGAAATTAAACTTTGTGCTAGGTAACCTCAAAAACATTTGCTTTTCTGTAATGCTACTTTGTCTGGCTCTGCTATTACAAACTTCCTATAAGCTACCTGTGTTTTTCCTCACAACATTATTAAATCCAAGACAATTGATAACATGAAATAAAAGTCTCCAAATTACCCATAAAGGTTTTGAAAAATTCATTCCTTAGTTGTAATTAAAATACATTTTTCTGCAAACATTTTAACTAACACACTATCAGTTTACCTAGAAAACTGCCATTGACATTATGTACTCAGGAAAATAGGAAAAATAGATACTTTTCTTTCTCTGCTCTCTCCCTTACCAGCTGTATATATAGAACAAATTCCTAAACTTATCCAGGACACATTTCCTTGCCTATAAGATAAGGATAAATATGGTACCTACCTTGTATGATTGTCATTTATAGTTTTTAAGGAAAACTTACGTAATGTAGTGTCTTGATAGAGTTCAAGTGAGATTAAAAAACTACTGTGTCTGGAAAAGAACATTTTGTTTAGTGCAGCAGTGATAGTCCATTAATCTAAAATTTTTCCAAACTTCTTCCAATTCCTTCCTTCCTTTCCTTCTTCCTTCCATCCCTCCTTCCCTCCCTTCCTCTGTCCCTGCCATCTCTTTCTTCCCTCCTTTCTTCCTTTTTTTTACATAAAAATACTCCTGTTAATAATGAACACTAAGTCATTTGGGAACTAAGAGAAAGATCTTGAGCTTTCTTCTTGTGGAATGAACATGCCATCAACTTCATCCTTTTGTTCAGTTATTGTTTATTTTTTTATTCTACTAAAAGTTTGGTCCCAGTATTCTTTTTTGTTTATTTTTTTATTGTCAAGGTGATGTACAGAGGGGTTACAGTTACATAAGGTAATCAGTACATTTCTTGTCAAACTTGTTTACCCCTTCCCTCATTTTTATCCTACTTTCCCTCCCTCCAGCCCCCACGAAAATTGTCCAGATCATTTCTCATATATTATCTTGTGTATATCACTGTTGCACTGGTCTCCCTCTTGTCCTTTGTCTCACCATTTTGTCGTTCCCCTTCCCTTCCCTAGTTCAGTAAACATATATACAATATGAGGGTACCAAAATCAAATACAGTGAAAACAGGGATATACCATAGGGGGAAGAACATACAAAAGGAACAAGAAATCACATAGTACATTTAAAAAAAAAAAAACAACCTTGTGTATATGTCTTGGAGATCAGTTTGCTTGCCATCATCTTATATGGTCATATGTGCAGAACTATGGAGCTATTCTGCTCACTGCTAAGCTTATCCTAGGTGTATACTAGTTATTACAAATAAGAGAAACCATGGGACCTGTTTTTTTGGGTCTGACTTACTTCACTTAATATAATTTTTTCCAAGTCTTTCCATTTCCTTATGAATGGGCTGGTGTCATTCTTTCTGATTGAAGTATAGAATTCCATTTTGTGTGTGTGTGTGTGTGTGTGTGTGTGTGTGTACATCTATATATATGTATACACACACACACACTGGATTTCTATATTTCACATTTTCCATTCATGTACTGAGGGGAATCTGGGTTGGTTCTATATCTTAGCTATGGTGGATAATGCTGCCATAAACAAAGTTGTGCTGGTAGCTTTAGTGTGGCCTTGTTTGTGATCATTTGGATAAATGTCCAGAAGTGGGATTGCTGGGTCATTGGGGAATTCTATGTGTAGTCTTTTATTTTTTTTTTGGTCAGTTGTGAGCCTGAACTCTGGGCCTGGGTGCTTTCCTTCAGCTCTTCAGCTGAAGGCTAGCACCCTACCACTTGAATCACAGCGCCACTTGTAGCTTTTTCTGCTTATGTGGTGCTGAGGAATTGAACCCAGGGCCTCATGCATGCAAGGCAAGCACTCTACCACTGAGCCACCTTCCCAACCCTATGCGTAGTCTTTTGAGTAACCTCCATACTACTATCCAGAGTGGCTGAATAAGTTTACACACGCACCAACAATGCAGTAGGGTTCCCTTTTGGCCACATCCCCTCCAGCGTCTGTTGCTATTAGATTTCTTGATTATAGCCATTCTATCTGGGATGAGGTGGAATCTCAATGTTGTTCTGATTTGCATTTCTTTTATGGCCAGAGAGGTTGAGCATGTCTTCATGTGTCTATTGGCCATTCTTCTTTCCTCTTCAAAGAAGTCTCTCTTTAAGTCTTTAGCCCACTTATTAATGGGGCAGTTGTTTCTTTGAGGATTTGTTTTGGAGCAATTTAATTTTTTTGAGTACCAAGTATATTTTAGATATGAGGCTCTTGTCTGATGTATGACTAGTGAAGATCTTCTCCCAATCTGTGGGCTTTCTACTGATCTTGCTAGCTATGTCCTTTGCCATGCAGAAGCTCTGCAGTTTTAATGCAATCCCATTTGTACAACCTTGTTTTGATTTTTTGTGTTTCTGGGTCTTCATTAAGAAAATTTCAGCCTGTGCCAAGGAGTCCTAGAGTTTCTCTTATTCCTTCCTATAATGTTTTCAGGGTGTCTGCTTTTACCTCAAGGTCTTGGATCCATTTGGAGTTGATTCTGGTGCAGGATGCTATATAAAGATCTAACTAGTTTTCTACAGGTGTTTAATCAATTTTGCCAGCAACATTTACTGAAGAGGCTGTCTTTCTTTGGCTCCTTTGTTGAAGATTAGGTGGCTGTAGGTCTATGGGTTCATATTGGGGTCTTCAGTTCTACTTGATTACCCTTCAGGTCTGTTCTTGTGCCAGCACCAAGCTGTTTTGATTACTATAGCTTTGTAATAGTTTGAATTTTGGCATTGATATTCCTCTCACACTGTTCTTTCTGCTAAGTATTGTTTTTGCTATTCAGAGTCTTTTATTGTTCCATATGAATTTTTGGGTTGCTTCTTCTCTTTCATTGAAGAATGAGGTTGGGATATTGATGGGTATTGCATTGAATTTGTAGATAGTCTTTGGCAGAATTGCCATTTTCATGATTTTAATCCTCCCAATCCAGGAGCATGGGAGCTTTTTCCACTTCCTTAGTTCTGCTTTAATTTCCTTTTTGAGGTTTTTAAAATTTTCATCATAGAGGTCCTTCACTTCTTTAGAAGTCTATTCCTAGGTATTTTATTTTTTGTGGGGCTATTTCAAAAGGCGTTCCTTCACTGGTTTCAGCTTTGCTCTTTTCATTATTGGCATACAGAAAGACCATTGAATTTTGAGGGTTAATTTTATACCCTGCTACTTTGCCAAAGTTTTGGATCACCTCAGGTAACTTGGGAGTGGAGTCCCTGGGGTTCTTTAAATACAAGATGATGTTGTCTGAAAAGAGGGAGAATTTGACTTCATCTTTTCCTATTTGGATCCCCTTTATGTTTGCATCTTGCCTTATTGCTCTAGCTAGGCATTCTAACACTAAATTGAAGAGGAGTGGAGAGAGTGGACATCCTTGTCTCATTCCTGAATTTAGAGGAAATTGGCCCCAGTATTAATACCACCTGAAAAGTTTGCATCTATAAACAGAGTATCCTTTCCTTTTATTTTTCAGTACATTCATCAATAATAGAAGTAGTGCATTGAATATTGTTGCTTTGTGGGGGAGCCATAAGTCTTAGAACAAACAGCATAATTCAGATGTTAACATTGCACCTAGTACCCCTATAAGGATAGACAGGAATTTTTCTTTTTGGTCACACTGGAGTCCCAAACCAGATGTAGTTTGTCAAAATGACAGATTTAGGTCTGAAGTACCTTGAGGAATTGATACTGTAATTTTCTTCTTTATGCATAATTTTGGAGATGAAGGAAGCATACCAATGGCATATGAATTTGTCATCTTTTCTAGTGGCTGAATAAACTTGAAATGTACTTAGTAACAAAGTTATCAAATTGTTCCTTCAATGTGTGATCAATGCCTTCATTTGTACTTGATTCTTCTCACCATTGAGAAAATAAGTTTTGGAGTACTTTTAGGCTTTTCAGACTACCAGTAATGTTTCTGTGTTTTTTGTTTTTTTTTTCTCTTCATTTCAGGGTCATCTCCCTAACAGATACCCCTTTATTAATACTTGTTTCTAAGTTAAAGATATTCCCACCATCATTAAACTTTATTTTGCATATAAAATTTTGCAACAGAAGTATCTTCATTTTTTTTTAATTTCAATTTTATTGTGAAGGTGATATACAGAGGGGTTAGTTACAAAGGTCAGGTATTGAGCATACTTCTTTTTGAACAGTGTCACCCTCTCCCTCATTTTCTTCCAGTTTTTCTCTTCCTGAGCCCTCAAGTTGTATAATTCATTTCCAATATAACTTCTAGTGAGTATCATTGCTAAATTGGTTCACCCTTTGTCCCACTATTTCTGTGCTTCCCCTTCCCCTCCCCAAATCAGATAAACTTATATATAAGACAAAGGATACAAAATAAAAAAGTGACCAAAGAGAATAAACTGAAAGGAAAACAAAAAACAATAAAAAGTACAATAAAAAACCTCATTTCCAATTTTTGGAGTTCATTTTAAGTATCATTTTTAATTTAAGTTTTATTTTGAAGGTGATATACAGAGGGGTTACCGTTACATAATTAAGATAATGAGTTCATTTCTTCTTGAACAGAATCACCCCCACCCCGCTCATTTTATGCACATAGCTATTGAGCCCTTGTGATCCTTTCCTAAGAATATCCTCCTTTGTTCTCACTGTGTAAATGTTTAGAGTGCTGTTTAGAGTGCATGTCCAAGTGTAATTATCTGTCTTTTATTATCCATTATATTTATTTACAGATTTATAGACACATTATAGTTACTAAAAATGAGGGAAACAGTGTGGCCCATGTTTCTTTGGGTCTGGCTTACTTTGGTTAATATAATATTTTCCAAGTCTCCATTTCCTGACAAATGGGCCAATGTCGTTCATTCTGATGGAAGCATAGAATTCCATTGGTGTAAGTTTTATATGATAGGTGTGATCTAGAGGGACATTTAGAAAGAAATGTGTAGCATGACTTACTCTTAAAATTTATGTTGCTGAGTGATGCAGTTTTGAATGTTTAATGTAGACTTGAAAATTAAAGCTAATGGAAAGTAACTTTTTTTCCCCCTCAATGAAAATGAAATATATTTTTCTTGTTATTATATCTTTATTTAACTCTGAGTTCAAAGTCAAATGTTTGAACAGATTATGGATAGACTGAGTTGAAAAGAGAATAGTAGAGCTTCAAGGAATCTTAGTTTTTCTTCAGTGACACTTAATCTTGAGATTACTTCTCAAGCAGTAATCTTGAGACCTGGATGGGAAGACCTAGGGAGGAAAGTCTAGTGTGGCTGTTTCCAAATCAGCTATTATCAGTGATTTCATTCTTTACCCTTCTTCCTTTTCTTTGTCCCTTTGACTCTTCTCCCCTCCCAGTCTTCACACCTTTTAGCAGAATTCCTTTTCAAATACAAATTTATGGAAATATTGCATAACAATTACATTGTTAATTTTAGCTAATATTTAGGCTTATACACAATTGGTTAAAAATAGTATTAATGAAGAATGGCATTGCCCCATTTGTTAGGAAATGGAAAGATTTGGAAAAAAAGTATATTAAGTGAAGTAAGCCAGGCCCAAAGAAACATAGGTCCTATGGTTTCCCTTATACTAGTATATGTCTGAGACAAGCAGAAACGGTCAGGTAAGTTGGTTAGGCTAAATGAACCTCAAGATAAGGACTCAAATGTTTTTTCTTTCTTGCTATTGTTTCTAACATATTTATAAGATATTTCTTTGTTGCTTTGTATGTCCTTCCCCCATGGTATAACCCCTGTTTTCACTGTATTTGATGTTGGTATAATTTGTGGAGGGGAAGGGAAAAAACAAATTGTTTAAATAGGGATACAGGTGGACCTATTGAAACAATGAGATGTACAAGACATTATGTTGAAAAACAAACTTTACAACTTTGGCACGGGGGAGGGGACAGGAGGAGGGGTGGAGATGGGAAGGGAAACAAAGGAGGAGGCAACAATGCTTGATAAGAAATGTACTCATTACCTTGCTCATGTAATTGTAACCCCTCTGTATGGTATTTTCACAATAAAAAATAGTACTAATATATTACAGAAGTAGACTTGGTTTAGTTGGTTTATAGTGGTTGCAGCATCTTGTTCATACATAAAACAATGAACAGTTACTGGTGTACATATTGAGAACTTTTTTTTTTTTAACCTTACCTTTGCTCCAACTGATTCTTAATAAACAAAGATCATAGTTTAAAAAAAACAACAATGAACAGGAATGTTGTGACTAAATGCATGCTGGTATCTGGTTGTAGTTCTGTCTTTTATTCATTGGGCTCACAATCTTTCTTCAAACTATTGATTCTCTAGGCCTCATGAGTTTTTTGTACTTTTTCTTTTTTTCCTGAACTGCTTCTTATTTATAGCCCCTTCTGTTAGGCTGTCTTCATTTCTACTTTTCTTTGTGCCAGTCTTGGGGCTTGAACTTAGGGCCTTGGCACTGTCTCTGAGCTTTTGTCCTCAAAGCTAGCTTTCTACCATTTGGTCCACAGCTTCACTTGCAGCTTTTTAGTATTTAATTAGAGATAAGAATCTCCTGAGTTTTCCTGCCTGAGTTGGGCTTTGAACCACAATTCTCTGATTTCAACTTCCTGAGTAGTTAGAATTACAGGTACAGGTAGTTAGAATTACAGGTACAGGCCCACCAATGCCATGTTTCTCTTTACTTTTATTAAAAAAAAATAATGCCCTTTATTTATCATCACAGTGGTGTGTGGCTTAACTGTAGAAAGTTTTTAGAAATGTGAAATTAGAGTAAATGTTGCTGGCAAAATTGGTTAAACACCTTGGAAAACTAAAGTTAGATCCTTATATATCATCCTGCACCAGAATCAACTCCAAATGGATCCAAGACCTTGAGGTAAAAGCAGGAAGGAATAAGAGAAACTCCAGGACTCCTTGGCACAGGCTGAAATTTTCTTAATGAAGACCCAGAAACACAACAAATCAAAACAAGGTTGTACAAATGGGATTGCATTAAAACTGCAGAGCTTCTGCATGGCAAAGGACATAGCTAGCAAGATCAGTAGAAAGCCCACAGATTGGGAGAAGATCTTCACTAGTCATACATCAGACAAGGGCCTCATGTCTAAAATATACTTGGTACTCAAAAAAATTAAATTGCTCCAAAACAAATCCTCAAAGAAACAACTGCCCCATTAATAAGTGGGCTAAAGACTTAAAGAGAGACTTCTTTGAAGAGGAAAGAAGAATGGCCAATAGACACATGAAGACATGCTCAACCTCTCTGGCCATAAAAGAAATGCAAATCAGAACAACATTGAGATTCCACCTCATCCCAGGTAGACTGGCTATAATCAAGAAATCTAATAGCAACAGACCCTGGAGGGGATGTGGACAAAAGGGTACAACAAAATGGTGAGACAAAGGTCGAAGGGAGAACCTATACAACAGTGATAATCACAAGACTAAGTGTTGGAAATGATCCGTACAACTTGGGGGACAAATTTGTGGGGAGGGAAAGAGGGAGAAAAAGGAGGGAAGGGGTAACCAGTTAGACAAGAAATGTAATCACTGTCTTGTGTAACTGTAACTCCTCTGTACATCACATTGACAATAAGATTTTTAAAAAGAAGAAATGTGAAATTAATTGATTTCGTCTTTGTAAGAACTTAGAAGGGCAGTCATGCGACCTAGCCTCTGCAGTCAAAAGACATAGACATGGCATGTGTAAGACTACTATTATAACATTACTTTTACAGCAAATATTTTATAGGGAAGACTTTACTCTAAAATAGTAATAAGTAGGGTGAGGGGCGGGGGGGGAGGATGGGAAAGGGAAATAAAGGAGGCTACAATGCTTGATAAGAAATGTACTCATTATCTTACCCATGTAATTGTAACCCCTCTGTACAGTATTTTCACAATAAAAAAATAAAATAAAATAGTAAATAGAGCAAAGCAAATATATAAACTAGTAACATCATTTATTGTCAATACCAAATATGTAGTATGTGTCATTACATTTATACAACTGGCAGTGCAGTAGGTTTATGTACATCATTACTACAAACACAGGAAGCTATCATGTGACTAGGCAATAGCAATTACTAAGCTTCATAATACTTTATGACACCACTCTTGTATATTTAGCCCATCACTGAAACATTTTATCACAGTAATTACTTATTAAGAACTTTACATTTCTTTTTTATTAGAGTGGTTATTAGGTGTTCTTATTCAAATTCTTTGAGGTGTGTAACTCAAGATTTTTTTCATAGGAATCCACACCATCTTAAATTGTAAACATCTGTATCTAAGTCTAAATGTAGAATGGCTCTGGTTTATGAAGGCTTTTTGAATTCACTTTATCCTCTCTCACTTCTTGCCTTACACTAACCTGCCTCCGTAGCATTTCAGGGAAATCCCTGAGGCTCTGTGTATAGCTTGGTAACATTGCCTCTAACCAACTGGTAAATCATCCTCTCCTCCAGATCTTCTTTTTGGATACATTTGAGTTACTGTAAGAATATATACTGGGATCAAGGCAACCTGCTATTCTGTAGTATTTCCGAACTTGATGTCCGACTTTCATATTTGCCATCATTTTCGAAAGAACTGGAAGAATTAGCTTTATGAATTTTATTTAAGTACTAGAAAACTATTGTTGAAGATGTTGTTTCACTTTTGAAAAAATGCTGGAAGTGGCGCTGTAGCTCAAGTGGTAGAGCACTCGCCTTGAGCTGAAAAGCTGAGGGACAGCACTCAGGCCCAGAGTTCAAGCCCCACGACCTACAGAAAGAAAAAAAAAGAAAAAATGCTGATGTAGTTAAATGGGAACAAGTCTACCTTGCTTTAAGAAGTAATATGTTTTTTGTTTTTATGATGAAAATATCTACAAAAATGAATTCATCTTTGCTCTGTGTGCTTGGATGCTTCATATTTATAGCATGTTTATATTTTTGTTGACCTTTAAAGTCAAATGGCTGATTTCTTTTCCCTTACCTCAAACTTTTCTTCTTAACAGTCAGATAGCAGACATCTTTTAGATACGAACTTAGTCTTTGGAATACAGAAAATGTACACAAACATTCAGTGCCTAACAAACAACAGCTAGAGGCAGAGAGACTCATTAGTAGACAGGATAAGATGTCAAGGGTCTGTTTTGGGGATAAGGAATCAGAGTTGTTACATTTCTGTTTTAGTAAGAAAGGCATTCTGGAGCTGTAATCTCAAGAGTACTTGAGAATAAATTGATAGGGAAAAGAAAGAGGGAGTAGTTCTTTGTAAACCAGGTTTTCATTTATGTATCAGATTATTTTTTACTAAATTACTAAATTTTTGGCATTTTCACTTTGGAAAAAAACATATTTTTTAAATTTATTGTTTAAAATTCACATTTTTACCTCTTTCAACTTATTAACGAAGTAATGTGGTTCATTTGTTAATGAAATAAACCAGACAGTTTTAATTAGTAAACTATCCCATTGTTCTGAGGGCAAACTTGCTTTAGCTTTTATTTATTTAAACATTTGACTTAATTTGCTAATATTTTACTAAGGATTTTTGTGTGTATGCCCATCCTGAGGCTTGAACTGAGGACCTGGGTACTATCCCGAACTTATTTTGGTCAAAACTCTCACTTGAGCCACAGCTCTACTTCTGGCATTTTTGGTAGTTTATTGGAGATAAGAGTCTCATGGACTGTCTCACTTAACCTAGCTTCAAGCCATGATCCTCAGATCTCAGCCTCTTGAGTAGCTAGAATTACAGGATGAGCAATTGGCTATTGACTAGGGTTTTCATAACTGTATTAAAGTTTATTTGCAGATATGATTCCGTTATTGTACTAAATGTGCTCTGTTTTGTATTTGAAGTTAGTATAACATTAAATTGTTTACAAAGTAGCATTTTTCTGCCTTCTGTGATTTGACTTTTGAGAACTTTTGCAAACCATCTTGATTGCTTTTGGAAACAGGAAATGAGTTGCTATAGGATGGTGGAAATTTTTGACCATCACTTTAACAATATTATTTTTTCCAGTTTTCTGTTTATTTAGGGGCTCAATTTTTATAACATTTTTCTGGGAATTTGTTTATTTGACAAATAAAGAAATTTAAAATGTCTTAAGATAATGGAATTTAGGAAACTGGTTGGTTGGTCTGGAGATGAAAATTTAGGCTTCAACATGGGAGAAAGGAGGTTTTAAGCCAAAGCAATAAAGTGAAGAGCAGAAGGAATCAAGAAAAAAGGGGTGTAGAGAAGCTCACTCCTCTTTGTTGCCATTTTCTTTACATTTCCCATAACTCATTTTTTTCTACTTACAAGACAAGAATAAGTTTTCTAAATATTAGCCATTTGTGCCTAGCAAGTGCTACCAGTTTGCTTGTTCTCACAAGAGTAGACTTGTTAAGAACACTTATTTGTTAAAGAAACTAGGTATGAGGAGCCATTTCTTTTGCTGTTACTGTTGTATTTTTGCATATGTATAGTTGTGAAGGTGAGACAATTCTGTCCCTTTTTTTCTGGTTTATTAGCTTATGTTTCAGAGGGAAATTCGGTTCTATCCTTCCCAACAAAGGTGTTTTAAATGTGAATGAAAGTCTTTTTCAGCCCTATGTATGAGTTTTGGTTTCTCCTTTTTACTGCTATTTTTATAAATGCTTTAGAGTTCTTTTTACTTCTTAGTAGTCTTATTATTCTAATGAACTATTCAGGCAATAATCCCTTTCCCTTACCTGTATAAATTGTTCTGTAATTTCTAATTCCTGACTAGACTGAAAATGCTTGGAGCTGGATACTGGTGACTCTTCCCTGTAATCTTAGCTACTAAAGAAGTTGAAACTTAAGGATGACAGTTCCAAGAAAGCCAGGGCATGAAAGTCCATCAGACTCTTATCTCCAGTTAACCAGCAAAAATGGCTCAGTGGTAGAGCACTAGCTTTGAGCAAAAAAGCTCAGGGAAAGTGCCCATACCTGAGGTAAAGCCCCAGCACTAGCACGTGCATGTGTACACACACACACACACACACACACACACACACACACACACACAGAGTTGGTCTTATGTAAATTATTAAATTGCAACCCTTTTGTTTTTTATTCAAAGGATTAAAGGCTATAGGTAAGTAGTGAGTCCATGCTTAGTATCATGGGATACTCTAAGCTAATTCCCTAAAAAATATTTATTTTGTGTTCATGAGTCTGAAATATATGTCATAGTAGTATCATTTTATCCCCCCAGTTCTAGGGCTTGAACTCAGGGCTTGAGCATTTCCCTGAGATTTTGTGCTCAAGACTAGTGCTCTACCACTTGAACCACATCTCCACTTCTAGTAGTCAGTTTTGATAAATGTATAATGTATAAATGTATAATGTATAATTTAGAACTTTCCATTTTAGGTGAGTATATCAATGATATAATTTTATTTTTGATATACTAGGTTAGTTTTCCATTTACTAGTAAAGAAATCCTTGTTTATTAATTTTATGACGTGAGATATCCTCACCCATTTTCTATGTAAATGTTAAGGCTGTAAAGTTCAAAGCATATTCTTTAATACTCTTGAATCTTCTTTTCTTCTTCTCTCTTCTTTTCCATTCTTTCTCCTGGTAATACTGGTGTTTGAACTCAGGGCTTCAGTCTTGATAAGCAAGTACTCTACTGCTTGAGACACTCTCCCAGCCCTTCGTGTTTTTGTTATTTTTCAAAAAGGTCTGATTTTTTGCTTGAGTCAGTCCTGCCTGTGATACTGTTTAGACTGTGATGATAGATGTGTGCCATCGTACCTAGCTTTCTATTGGTTTAGTTGGGATCTCTTGAACTTTTTGCCTGGGTTGGCCTCAAACTGCACTTGGCTTCCTGAGTAGCTAGGATTACAAGTGTGAGCCACCTTGCCTTGCTTGATTTTGGAAATTTCTAGACAATTAGGTTTTATGTTAAATAGAATGTACATTCTTTAGTTAGCTAAAACTAGTATGTGTAGTCAGAGCAGTGGAATATTTAGTGGTAGCATACTTGTCTAACATGTGAGGCATTAAGTTTGATCTGTGCATTGTAACACTGTGCTTGTTGGACATGCTTTTCAAATCTGTCCTCCCAATCCTGCTCCATCACTTTGTAACTGTTTTTGTAAAGCATCGTTTTTATATTCTTTTTTCAAGAGTTGCAGTACCTTAAATTGAAGGCATTTATGTTCTGTGTCATATTACCATCACGTTAGCTTACTAGATAGTATTTTGTTTTTAGTTGGTTGCAAATGTTGATTTTTTTTCTTTTTCAGTTTGCAAAACTATATGACAGGAAATCTGTAGCTAAATGCCACTTTATGATTTCCATCTGTTCAAGTACAATAGTGTTTATGGCATAGTCCAGATTGCAGTGTCATAGAAATATCCTATTATAGCAGATAGAATTTAAAATGATCATTGTACATTCTAATGAGAAAATATTTTTAAACAAGTACTTCACTTAATTTCAAAGTAGAGTAACTGAATGCTACAATTTGACGACAGCATCTGTTCTTCTGAGTGTGTCTATGCTGTCAACAATAAAAAAACCTTTTTCTAACTCCCATAGAAACCTATTGGTTTGTTTTTATTGGAACCAACAATGGAAACCAAGCAAGAAGAAATTACTGCAAAAGCAGTGTGAATAACCTTTAATTCTTTGATTAGCATACATGTTTTCCTATTATTTTGTGTGATGTGACTTCAGGGTAGGACCAGAAATGTTATCAGGTAACAATATAATTTTTGCTAAATTGTAAAAAAAAGGTTCACTTTGAGGGGTTTAATACTTAGACTTGAACTCTGGACCTTAAGCTTTCACTCAGCTTTGTTTACTTCATCTCATGACTATTGCTGTACCACGTGAGCCAATAGTCTGTCAGACTATCTTTCAGATAATTTGTCTGTGGCAGATGGCTTCAGACTTTAGTTATCAGGCCTCAGTTATTAGGCCTCCTGCGTAGCTATAGTTTAAGTTATGAGACACTGACAGTCTTTGAGGTCTTCCTTCCTTCCTTCCTTCCTTTCTTCCTTCCTTCCTTCCTTCCTTCCTTCCTTCCTTCCTTTCTTCCTTCTTCCCTCCTTCCCTCCTTCTCTTCCTCCTTCCTTCCTCCTTCCTTCCTCCTTCCCTTCCCTTCCTTTTTTCTCCCTTCCCTCCCCTTTTTCTCCCTTCCCTTCCCTTTTCCTCCCTTCCCTTCCCTTCCCTTTCCCTCCCTCCTTTTCCCTCTCTCCCTCCCTCCTTCCTTCCTTCCTTCCTTCCTTTCTTCCTTCCTTCCTTCCTTTCTTCCTTCCTTCCTTCCTTCCTTCCTTCCTTCCTTCCTTTCTTCCTTCCTTCCTTCCTTCCTTCCTTTCCTGTCTTTCTTTCTTTCTCCTTTTTTTCTGGTCCTGAGGCTTGAATGCTTGAGCTCAAGGGTCTGGTCCTTGTTCTGGAGCTTTTTTGCTCAAGACTAGCACTCTACCACTTGAGCCACAGCTGAGTTTTTTGGTAGTTATTTGGAGATAACAGTCTCACGGGCTTCCTGCGCAAGCTGGTTTTAACTGTGATTCACAGGTCTCAGCCTCCTGAGTAACACATGAGGTTCATATGGTTAAGAAAACAGTCCCCTTTATTACAAACAACTGATCATTTCAAATCTTGCTTACTCTGAACTTGAGGGTTGAAAATGGAAGTAAAAATGGTCCCTGAGTGTCATAAAGTATTGGTAATTCCAAGGTCTTGGTTGAAACAATATACATTTGCCTCTGTGACATTCATGCAGGTGTGTCTTTAAATATCACATCTGATCAAATGCTATTACTTTTTACTTCCTACTCTTGTGGATGCAGTGCTGGATGAAGGGGAAAAGCACCATTTGACCCTATCACAGCACTACTAAAGTCAGCTCACAAAATAACACTGCTTCCTGAATTGCGAAGATTTTATAGAGAGTTCTTAATTCAATCTTTTTCAGAGCTTCTTCATTTCAGGTCTATACTAGTTAGCTGGAGCTGCCATAACAAAATACCACAGACTAGGTGGCTTATATGCTTTACAATTTATGCTATCATAATCCTGGAAGCCAAGAGCCAGAAATCCAGGTATTTCTTCTGAAGCCTTTGTCCTTGATTAGAAGGTGGTAGTCTCTGTCTTCACATGGTCTCTAGCCAGTAGTTGTCTATATTCAGCACTTGACAATATTACTTTTATACAAGAGGTGATACTGAGATCCGTCAGTTCTGTTTTTCAACCAAAATTTTGTTGTTTTTATGCCAAATTTGAAAGTGATATTCTGCTTCACATGTATGATACAAGATCACAGAATAATCAGAAGGTAGCAGTATTATGCTTTGATATAATTTTTGTATATAGAGGGACCAGGTATACTGTTTAGTCACAGGATTCTCAAAATTCCTTTGAGAGATTAAAAGGGCAATTAGTAAAATAATTGAAGTCAGTAGGTATAAACAGATTTATTTATTTATTTATTGTTCGGCTGGGGATCAATTCCAGAGCCTTGTGCATAATGTACTCCTGAGATATAACCCTAGCCCAACAAATTATTTTAATCTGAAAAAATATAGTATAGGTGGGGAAAATGTGGATGCTTTTATTTTTAAACAATAATTTCTTCACATAAAAATTAAAATGCAAGTTGATCCTTAATAAGGTGCCTTCCTAGCCGGGCGCTGTAATCCTAGCTACTCAGGAGGCTGAGATTTGAGGATCGAGGTTCAAAGCCAGCCCGGGCAGGAGAGACCGTGAGACTCCTATCTCCAGTAAACCACCAGAAAACCGGAAGTGGCGCTGTAGCTCAAGTGGTAGAGCGCTCGCTTTGAGCTGAAGAGCTGAGAGACAGCGCCCAGGCCCAGAGTTCAAGCCCCACGACCGACAAAAAAAAAAAAATAATAAGGTGCCTTCCTTATCTATTGTATCAACAAAGCTCTCTTCATTGGTAAGATTTTGAAATTTGCCAACACAGTTTTCATGTTTATGCATAAACAGACTTCATTTTTACAAGAGAGTACAGTCAGTTCTGCTGTGATTCAGCATATGTTTCATTACAAAATCACGATGCTAGGCAAAATTGTTCAATAAAGCACAGGATTGTGAGCACTGAAAGCATAGAAAAAGCTAATAGGTTTTGTAGCACAGTTATATACAAGGTATGTGGATAAATACCTGAGTTTTGCAATGAGTTGGTACTTCACCTTGAAAGACCTGAAATTTGCTTCTGGAAGTGAGCCTTGAAGAGTTTTACTGTCTTAATTACTGTCAAGTGGTAGAGAGGTTAACTAAAACAGGATGGAGGCATGAGGTGTGAATGGATGTGGCTTATGACAGGCAGTAAGCTGAGGTCAGGGCTGAGGGTGTGGGTATTTGCATATTTCTACTACTTTCATTTTAGCTAGGTATAGTTTTCTGCATTTATCAAAATTTGTTATGAATAATGCCAAGCATAAACACAAAATCTGTGCTGTACTCATGGTTCTAGTATGTCATTTGCATTGTAATAAATTCACATTTCAAAGTCAGTGTTGTAGCAGAACTGATTAAATATTGGCCTAGATTTTATGGAGTTATTTGTGATGATTATGTGTTGCCTATATATGTATGTGTTATTATATAAATATACACATATAGGGGCTGGGAAGGTGGCTCAGTGGTAGAGGCTTGCCTTGCATGCATGAGGCTCTGGGTTCCATTCCTCAGCACCACATAAGCAGAAAAAGCGGGAAGTGGCACTGTGTGGCTCAAATGGTAGAGTGCTAGCTTTGAGCTGAAGAGCTGAGGGACAGCGCCCAGGACCAGAGTTCAGATCCCATGACTGATAAAAATAAGGTAAAATAAAATAAAAAATATAAGCATATACCTACAAATTGTAGTTATCCTAAAGACAAATAACTACTTATGCAAGATGATATACTAATAAGGATAGTATCCTAATAAAGGATAGTTATTGTAATAATTATTTATAATGAAGAAGATTTATAATCTTAATAACTGTGAATAAATCACTTGTTAAATAAGTTATGGCTCATGCCATAGTTATGAAAAATACCATACTGTTATTGATGACAGTCACCTATATAAACTGATATATGGTGTTTTCCATGTTTTTTTAAAAAACAGGGTTTCCCTGTTGTCACTTGTATTTGATTCCGGTGCCCTGCATCTTGTATACATATTTTTCTAATTTGGGGAGCAGAAGGGAAATAACAAAATGCTGAAACAAGGATACAGGTTGTCCCATTCATTGTAACAATGAGAGGTACAAGGCACAATGTTTAGCAAACTTTTAAACTTCGGGGGTGGGAGGGGGCAGGGAGGGTAGGGAGGAGTTGGGGAGATGGGGAGGAAGGGATAGTAGGGGAAAAACAAAGGAGGAGGTAACCATGCTCTATAGAAATTGTACTCATTACCTTACTCATGTAACCCCTCTGTACAGTATATTTACAATAAAAAATATTTTTATGCCGGGCACCAGTGGCTCACGCCTGTCATCCTAGCTATTCAGGAGGCTGAGATCTGAGGATTGTGGTTCAAAGCCAGCCCAGGCAGCAAAGTCTGTGAGACTCTTATCTCCAATAAACCACTCGAAAGCCAGAAGTGGCACTATGGCTCAAGGGGTAGAGTGCTTACCTTGAGCTGAAGAGTGCAGGGACAGCGCCCAAGGCCAGATTTCAAGCCCCAAGGCCGACCAAAAAAATAAAATAAAAATAAAAAATATTTTTAAAAAGCAGGGTTTAGAGTAGTGGTGGGCTATCATTGGCACTATAAGTTAAGTTTGTAATCAGCCTTCTTCTCCATGTAATCTGGACTTGTGGATTCCACCAACTATGGGCCAAGACTTTGGAAGCAGAGCTGTGGCTCATTAGCCTTGAGTGTAAAGGCCAGGTGAGAATGTGAGGCCCTGAGTGTAAGCCCCAGTACCAGGACAAAATCAATCAATAAAAATAGAAAGCTAAGTAAGTGCTGGTGGCTCACACTGATCATCCAGCTATGCAGGAGGCTGAAATCTAAGATTTGTTGTTTGAAGCCAGCTTTGGTATGAGAGTCCCTGCGACTCTTATTTCCAGTTAACCAATGGAACGCTGAAACTAAAGGTGTGGTTCAAGAGGTAGAGTGCCAGCCTTTAACAAAAAAGCTAAGGGATAGCACCCAGGTTCTGAGTTCAAGCCCTAGTACAAAACAAACAAGCTAACAAAAATAAAACTTATTTCTGTACTAAACATATGTAATTTTTTTTTGTTTTTATTACCTAATGATATAGTTAATTGACTATATAACATTTATATTATACTGTGTTTTATATTACAGGAGATTGTGCACAGCTTGTATGCAAATACCATACCCTTTATATAGGGGAATTGAATGACCACAAATGTTGGTATCAGTGAGAGGAAAACAGTGTAATACCCCATGGATACTGAAATAGGACTATGCGCAGAATAGAAAGATGAAACACTTGCTGGCATCTCCACAGTGCCAGGCTTTGAGTTCCATGACAACAGATGTATGTCTTATTTGTCTTCTCTCCTGACAAGGTAGCACGGTGCCTAGCTTGTATCAGGCGCACAATATATACAAAATAGGATAAATGAATGTGCTTCCACATCTTATCTCTAAGAAAATTTGAAATGCAAACAAACACGGAACTGAGGAGGATTGAATGAGTATTCATTGTATTTCTGGAGAGCAGAGAGTATTTGTATATACTTATTAGAAAATTGTTTTCCTTATTTGCAATAACTACTATATATCTGAGACAAGCAGAAAAGGTCAGATAAGATGATGTTAAGCAAAATGAACCCCAAAATAAGGATATAAGTGGTTTTTTCTTTCTTGCTATTGTTTCTAATGTATTTATAAGGCACCACATGATTTTTTTGTTGCTTTGTATGTCCCTCCTCCACAGTATAACCCCTGTTTTCACTGTATTGATGTTGATATAATTTGGGGAGCAGAAGGGAAGAAATTGTTTAAATAGGGATACAGGTTGACCCATTGCAGCAGTGAAATGTACAAGAGCTATGTGGAAAAACAATTCAGGTGTGGGGGTGGGAAGGGGGTGGGGAGGATATACTTGTGGAGATGGGAGGGAAGGGGGATGGTAGGGAAAAACAAAGGAGGAGGCAACAATGCTTGATAAGAAATGTACTCATGACGTTGCTCATGTGATTGTAACCCCTCTGTTCAGTATTTTCACAATAAAAATCTTTAAAAAAAAAAAGAATACTGTTTCCTGTGTTTTGATTCAAATATGTCCTTTGAGTAATGCCACTGGAACATATGCATAATAGGTAACTGAAAAGAAATTGGAGAAAGGGATAACAAGACAAAGAGCAGACATGTTAAGTTGTTAATAGTTGAAGTTTTATCATTAGGAAGCAGTGATAAAATTTAAAAATAAGGGAGACAGATTTCTGCGTCAGGAAATTTTCAGAATTCCCACGAAGATATGGTAACCTATTAACAATTAAAAGAACAGTATCATGGAAGTTTTGGTAGTAGTGCAACATTTCTATCAGATGAATGTAATGCAAGGTTAGGGAATTGGTAAAATGGAATGATTAGAAGTAACTTCTTAGAATTAGGTTTGAGAGCTGCACACCTGGGCAAGCGATTTTTTAGTTTCATTAACTATGAAGTGAGAATAATATACATTATAGTATTGCTCTGAGGATTAAGAAATCATAAATTATGAGCCAGTCATAGTGGCACACATCTGTAGTCCAGCTGTATAGAGATAGAGGCTGGAGGGTCAGATCATGATTTGGAGATCAGCCTGGGATACATAGTGAGATACTGTTTGAAAAAAATCTCCTCAATAAATACTTTAATGCGGCGAGCGCCTTCTCGGCCAGCGAGGAAGAACGACCACCACACCAGGAGTCTTCTCAGATCACACTTTATTGGAGAGCCTTTGAATTGATAGGAGAGCTTGAGCGAGAGACCCGTGTACAGAAACGTGGCCGCTTATATATGGAATAGGAACACGGGTCGTTCTATCATTGGTCGTCTGCCTTTCACCGTCACCAGGTGCCACGGGATTGGCTGGGGACTCTACGTGGCTCGCGCATGCACAAAGCCCGGGACCCACAGTCCCGCCAAGCACTGCCTAATATGGAGTTGCTTACCTCAAAGCTGCAAGGAAGTGGGCGCCATCTTGTAATGGCGTTCGCCCTGGCTCCCCGCACTTTAAATGTTGCAGTTGTAATAAGAATGTTTTCTGTCTTTCTTTTTTTTTTTTTTTTTGAGCTGTGCGCTGGTGACTCATGCCTATAATCCTAGCTATCAGGAGGCTGAGATCTGAGGAGTGAAGTTGAAAGCCAGCCCCAGAAGACAGATAGATCTAAGAGACTCTTACAGTCCTCTGCTCTACTGACTGATCTGTGGAAGGACTCTCAAATGTGGGAGACTCTTATTTCCAATTAGCCAGTGAAAAGGTGGAAGCAGAGGTATGACCAAGTAAGAGTATGAGGACCTGAGGACCTGAGTTAAAGCCTTTTTACCAGAACACATACAAAAACAAACAAAAAAAATTGATAGTAGGTTTTATAGTTTAGTTTCCATTTTAAGCTGGTATAGTATTTATCTTACCTATTATTTTAAGTAAATATACTAATAAATATCTATGTTTGAATTATATCATAACTAAAATGTAGTTTTGAATTGTGAAAAAATTTTAGGAGGTGCCCCTACAATGTATGTCTTAATAATTAAAAGTTATATTTTGAGTTAAATAGGTACAAATGTCACAGTAAAGATGGCTGACGTTCAGACAATAAAGAAGTCAATGTGGACTTTAATAAGGGATATAATATAGAAAATTGGTTTCGACTTTGGAAGGTTGATGAACAAAATAAGAGCACCTAAGTAGATGAGGGCCAGTAACTTCTGAAAGCAGCTGCTCTTGGAACTGGAGAGATGGAGGATCAGGGGTGGCAGAAATGGACTCTGGGACCTGAGGAGATGTTACATTGTCTGAATGGTGTTGCTACCAGTAAAGAATTAGGAGGAAGCAGGGTTTGCTGCCACAAGAAAAGTGTTGCTGCTGATATGTTTTTGACAGGTTTCAAGCAGAGAACACATTTGTCATATTTTTCAGTGTCCTTTTTGGTGGAACCTACTAGCAAACCAGGTGGCAGATGAGAAGTTTAGTTGACAGATACTCAGCCCAGGATCACAGAGTACAGATAGGTGAAAATGGAGTTAGGACACAACAGCTTGAGAAAGGTATCAGAGGACCTCTGATAGTATATATTAATAATTAACATATTGTTTTCATGTAGAAAATTTTTATTTTGAAGGTTTTTCCTCTCCAGAAGAGATTAGCTATATTTATATTTTTTTCTGTTAATGATTTAAGATGTGTTTCTTTCAGAAAGGATGACTTAATTCACTAAGAATTCCACGTAATTTACTTTTCTCTTCCTATCTGACCACTCTTGAATTTTTTATGAGTACCTAGGAAACCTTTTATATTGTATGTGATTGTTTTTCTGGATTTAAGATTTGCAAAATGTAACAAAAACTAAATCTGAAATATTTTTTGAAGTCACAGGTTTTTTATTTGATTAAAATTATTACTGTGATTTTTTGCTTTCTTGAAGCTAGAGTACGGTGGATTTGTGGATAAGATTGTATCTGTGTTTAGAAGATACTGCATTTAAAAAAGATACCTTCTTATCATCCTACAAAAGTAACCAAACTGATCACATTTGCATTTTTGATTAAGGATAGTTTGGCATTTTTCAGATACAGATATTCACAGCAAATGTGCTTTTTTTTTTTTTGTAATGACTACAAGCATCAATTTATTTGTTACATAGTTCCCAATGAAGTAACTTCCCAGGGATGTTGTTTATTGGTCTATGCTCTCACTGAGATATGTTTATGGGTTCTAATTAGGCATACATTCAGTAGCATGTACATAACATCTATAAAAATATGGTAGTATTTAGATGGCTTGTGTTACCCACAGCATTGTAGCAATTTAGTAAGTGTCCTAATACTTTTAAAGTATTTGGTAAGGTTGGGTTTTATACTCTTAAAACAAATATGCTAAATACTCTACAAAATTATTAAAACCTTACAGTTGTTTACAGGTTTTATTGCATAAAGGATAGTTAACTAAAAGTCAGAAAACATATTGGCAAAGCTTCTTAGTTCTACCATATGGATTTAAATGATCTTCCCAGACTTTGTGGGCATTTCAGGGGTAGTTTAAGGACATAGTAGTTTTTTTTAAATTATATTTATATTTATTTATATTTTATTTCTATTCTTAAGTAGTTGTACAAAACAGTAGGCTAGGGCTGGGAAGGTGGCTCAGTTGTAGAATGCTTGCCTTACATGCATGAGGCCCTGGGTTCTATTCCTCGCACCACATAAGCAGAAAAAGTTGGAGGTGGCACTGTAGTTTAAATGGTAGAGCCCTAGCCTTGAGCTGGAGAGCTGAGGGACAGTGCCCAGGCCCAGAGTTCAGGCCCAATGACTGACAAAAAAAAAAAAAAGTAGGCTAGAACATCCTTACATATTTTAATTAGCATCAGTTAGTTGTATAGGGGATTTCATTTTGACATGTTCATATATGCATACAGTGTACCTTAATCAAACTTACCCCCTTGGTCATTTCCTCTGGTAAAATAATCTTAAACATAAGATTTCAGGTATTACTCTGGGAGATTACATCTGAGGGATAGATGTTAAAAAGTAAGTGTAATAATCTAAATTGAAATGAGATAATACCAATGTCCAGTTCTAGATTTGTTGGGCCTAAAGAAAGCAATGAAGATATTGAGGATAAATATCAGAAAATTGTTGAGTAAAATTTAATGGGAACCATTCATTAGTATGTGGATTTAATAGTGAAACTTAACATCAACTTGTATTTTTAATTTATATGGATTACAGTTACCTTTCCAGAGTCTATGTATATTATAATTATATATCTATACTCACAGTGTATATAATAGACTGAACTATGTAGAAATATTTTTCTCCTCCTATTTTCCCTATAAGTAAGCTACCATGTGAAGTCTATTTGTAGCAGGATTTGTAAAGAGTACACCAGGTAATCTTAGAAAGCCAGAAGGGAAGGTACCACCTGAGTTTCATTCCCTCTTCAGAACAGGGTATATCACCTTTTTAATGAACTGGTTTCTTAATTGGCTTATTTGCAACAGGCATTTTGTTTTTTATGATTAGCATATCTAGTTAGGTAAATTCTATTTTCTAAGAGCTTTTTTTTTCTTGCTATTTTTTACATGCTATTTTTTTCAATGCATGCATTGAATATACTGTAAAAAATTTTAAAGTAAATTACAATCTGCAACTTTATATATTTAAACAGTACATATATATCCTGTGTTGAATCCATACATATTCACACACTTGTTAATTCTTCATTGGGGGAATAGTGACTTATTTATGAAGGGGTTTTTGAGACCCTGTATTTGAATGGCATAGGCCGTAACTGAGTTATTGCCATTCTTTTCAAACTGGAGTGTTAGAAGGATTATATGAAAAGACTAGTATAAAAAACAGGAGAGCTGATATTTCTAAAGTTAACTATTACATTTTTTTATTAGTTTCATGCTGAAAATAAAGTTTTCTCTGAAAAGTATAGAGTGTGGGGGCTTGTTTTTAATCTCTACTGAAACATGGTTCTATTTTATACAGTGATAGCAAAACAAAATTTTCCCCGATGTTCTATTCTTCATTTAAAATAAATGGGTGTCCTCAGTTTGGACAGCAGAAATAAACCTTCCCATATGTTATTTATAGACTGAATTTATAATTGGTCTTCCATCCATTGTATTAATTACCTGGAGCCAATTTTGGTCCAGAGGTTAAATGGAACATTGCAGAAACAAAGAATTCTAAAGTTTAACTTATTATAATATATTGTTATAGTTTTTCCTATTTTATTACGATATTATTTGTCATAATGCTGTTATATACTGTGCCTTGTTTATAAGTGAAGCCACTATGACATGTGAATGTAAAGGAAAAGCAATGTAACACCTCATATGGTATCAGGAATTATGCTTGCCTGACAGATCATACAGGGTCTCCTGTGTAATCACACATGGGAAACTTAGTTGTTTTCATTTGGGTTTTGTTTCTGTAGTGGTGAGATGATGATGAACAAAAATGTCCATGAAAACAGCTTGACTCAAATGATAAGCAATCCATGAGGGTCTGGATCACATTTTCTACTTTGAGATTGTTACATAAATTCTTTGACATCTAACATGAAATTGTGTAGTATGCGTGTGCTTTGCATTTTGGTTTATACCTGCTCCTTGGCTCTCTCTAGTTTGTCTTTAAATATGGGCATGTATTGGATTAAAGTTGTTTTTATTATTTTAGGTATTTTTCTATAACTAAAACCATGCTACATAGTTTTGCCTCACTATTCTTAAAGAATATTTGCATTTTGTCACTGCTTAGCTCACTAACTCTTTTTTATTTTCTGTCTAATCAGATCTTAAAGTAGCTATCAAGACCTTCTATAAACTTACTCATTCTTTTTGTCCACTGGCACTTGAAAACAAATACTCCAAGACTCATTGAATCTAAGAGGGTATTTGTTTGATATCTTTAACATACCATATTTGTTAGCACCCCTTATTTTTTTTGCCAGTGGTGGGGCCTGAACTCTGGGCCTGGGCACTATCCCTCAGCTCTTCAGCTCAAGGCTAGCACTCTACCACTTGAGCCACAGCACCACTTCTGGCTTTTTCTGCTTATGTGGTGCTGAGGAATGGAACTCAGGGCCTCATGCATGCAAGGCAAGCACTCTACCACTGGCCACCTTCCCAGCCCCTAACACCCCTTATTGATGACAGGAATATACCACCTATGTCCAGCTATTGGGATCTTATGAACTTTTCCAGGCTGGCCTTGAATCACTGATCTCTGAATCCTGATCTCTGGATTACAGGTATGGCCTCAACTGCACATTTTGTTAGTTGCTCATTACCTTTAGAACTCTTTTTAAAAATGTAGTATGGGGTTGGGAAGGTGGCTCAGTGGTAGAATGCTTGCCTCACATTCATGAGGCCCTTGATTTGATTCCTCAGCACCACATAAGCAGAAAAAGCTGGAAGTGGCGCTGTGGCTCAAGTGGTAGAGCACTGGCCTTGAGTTGAAGAGCTCAGAGACAGTGCCGAGGCCCAGAGTTCAGGCCCCATGACTGACAAAAATAAAAATAAAAATGTAGTATGAATCTTTACCTCCATTGGCCAATTGATACAGTAAAACAAGGTCAAGGCCATGAATCAGTGCTTTGTGTTTTGTTTTGCTTTGTTTTGTTTTCATCTAAAGTATTTGATTTCATCATTAACTATATCTTACCATTAGTTAAGGGAAAAAAAAATCCTTTCTTGTACCTGAACAAAACCATTTCAGTGCTCATGTGTTACCAATGAGGGAAGTGTGTATTTTAGTTCAGATCATGAGCTTAATCTTAGACTAGGAATTCCCTACAAAATAATTTTGTTTTCATTTTGTGATAATCTTGAAAAGTACATGCACACTTGGTTTCAGTCACATAGCAGTGATCTTGTCTGAGAGTTTATTGGCTGAGCATATTTGAAAGTAATTTGAAAACTTTCACAATGACATTTTTAACATACTTTTACAATGGCGTGTTATGCAAGTGGCACAAAAATTCAACTGGAGAAAAGTGTTAAGCATATTAAGTCATCACACAGAACACATGATAGGCTTCCTAAACTCAGTAGAATTTGCCCTATTGAGCAGCAACATTATCTGGTAAATAAGAGAAGCTGGCATCAGGTAGTTTGGCTTTAAATTATATTGCTATTATAGATAGATCAGTATTTAAACATATATTGAGTTTCTCAGACTGATTATCTCTTATGTAAGAGATTTAGGAAGAAATCCTTATGAAAGGAGACATCCCTCTGTGTAGTGGAGGTAAAAGGATGCACAAAAGAAGCACAGGACAGGAAGGTGATGTTAAGAGAATGTGGCAGAGTTTATCCTAAGAAACTGCAGTTTCAAACGGTGAGGAAACATATTCAAAGGTCTACAAATGGGGAAGGTTTAAAGGCAGTGTCTTGCTCAGTGCAATTGAGTCCAACTTTGTAATAGCCACACTACTTCTTGGTTTCATGCCCAGAAGAAAAGTAATTCCATAAAAATGAAATTAAATTAATGCAATTTTCTTTTCAAGTGCTTAAGAACCAAAGTGCTCCAGCAGTTAGTTACAGGTCCTCATTTCAGGCTAAAGATGTGGCTGAAGGGACAGAACAGAGTGTCTATCTACAGTTGAGAGACTCTGATTTCAAAACCCAGTACTGTTAAAAAAAAAAAAAAAGCATACAGGTGGAATGAAACCAGTGCTAATTGCCATTTCTCCATCTAAGTTTTAGCCAGTCTCAGGGAGAATTACAAAGCCCTTATTTAACTAACACACTGGTGTGATTGACTGGGATATGCTGCTTAACTGTTACATGGTGATCATTAAGTCAAGACGGAGAAGTCTATTTGGCTTTCATATTCACAGCATCTTTTCAAATTGGGAGAAAATACCATTCCAATTGATATTAAAACACTAGAGTTAATTTGCTACTACAGTAATCCCCCTTAGCCAAGGATTTGCTTTCCTAGGTTTTAATTAACTTCAGTTATCTTATTCCAAAAATATTAAATAGAAAATTCCAGAAGTAAACAATTTATGAGTTTTAATTTGGCCTAGTTCTGAGTCTACAGCCCTCCATCCATTCTCCCCACCTTCCTGCCCCCCCCTTGGCCCAACTACACACACACTTCAGTATGAGTCACATTTGCTATACGCTCTGCCTACACAGGAGTGAATTGGAAGCCAACTGTATTATTCTATCTCCTTACCTGCTTCTGAAGTGCTTTTGCTTACTGTTGCCCCAAAGTGCAATAGTCAGTAGTGATTCTGTTGCTCTGTTTTAATCAATAATTAAACATTAATTCTGTAGACAGCTTAATTCCTATCAAAAGGACATAAATGAACTGAAAATACCAGCTTTATGAGAAAATTTTGACTATGACAGAAAAACATTTTACATTGATTATATAATGTGAAACTTTGAGTTTATAAACTTTCAGATTTGAAAATAGTATTGCTACTGGGAGCTGGCATATTGGCACACACCTGTAATCCTAGCTACTTGGAAGCCAAGGCAGAAAGATCTTGAGTTTGGAAACTTCCTGGACCAAACCAAAGTAAAAGTACTGGTTGTATAGCTCTGGGTACAATATCCAGTACTGCCAAGAAAATATGTACATATTGAGTGAATATAATGTGTCCTGGAATTATATGTCAGGCCCTTTCCCTACTCTGTGTAATTTTCTTTGTTAAAGGTAAACAGTTTAGTTGAAAGTGCATTCTAAACCTTGCACTAACTTTCTAAACAAATTTTCTTTCTTTCCACATAATATAGACTTTCTGTTATTATAGCTAACTTACAGACTATTACAGGAAATTATTTGTTCTAATGATCTCAATTCTTTCTTATTACATTATTCTCAAAATAAGTGGGGTTCTTTTAACCATGGTCTTACCTATTATTTATCTCTTTTGAGTTCTGTTTCTAACTAAACCACATTTTGCTTTTTTCTGCTTTTAATTGCTTTTTGTTTATTTTGTTGTTATTGTTTTCTTTTGAGACAGTCTCACTGTGTAGCCTAAGCTGACTTGGAACTCACTATAGAGCCCAGGCTAACCTCGAACTTTTTGATCTTCCTGCTACTGCTGCTCCTTTTAATTACATTTTAAAAATGAGCCATTTGAAGACAGGTCCAATAACAGATGTTATTAAAAAGCATGAAAAGGTATATATAATATATATACTTGTAATTAAGATCTTTAACCATCTATATTGCTGTCTTCTGTAAAAATCCCTTTTCTTCCTTTCATCTAACTTACTGCCCATCATTTTTTTTTTTTCTAATCCAAGTTAGTGTTTTATAATCCCATTCTCATCATAACAGGCCTTTGGACTGAATAAGGCTGATAATGAATGTCATTTAAATGTTATAATAACTAGTTAGAGCTAAAGTCTGTATTTATGAATTACTATGGATGTTTTCAGGATGTACATAGTAGAATAATAAAATAGATCCCTGCATTCATTAAGCTACACCAGTTCATGTCTGACTATATTTTATCTTTTCTGTTTCTCTTTGTATTTTAGGTATACCTTTATTAGTGGTTTCTTTTTCAAACAAAGGATGGGGGCAGGGAGAGTCATTCAAATGAATAATGTTGCATATTTAAAAGGTTTTTATGACCTTATTTTCCAGAATAAACATTTCACTCTGCTTCTATAATGATGGTTAGAGAAATTAACCTAGCCTTAGGAGATATAATGGTTGGTGAGGGGCAGTGGAGGAGATGGGCCATCTCCTTAGCCCAGCATGTGAGTTCAAAGGTTAATACTCTGACCACTAATTTATACCACCAAGTTGAGTTGCTTTGTTTTTTTCCTCATCTAGGCTATGTCAGAAAATTTAAATTAAAGGAGATAGCAGCTAGTTATACTATAGAAAACAGAACATTTTGTGTCTGTCTTCTTAATAAGCCAGTAGAAACCTCTAGAAACACTGATTCTCAAAGTATTCCCGGACTATTCTATTTCCATCACCTGAAAACTTGATAGGAACATTGTTAGGCTCTGAACTAGTAGCTAGGGAGAAGGCAGAGATCTCTATCACACACCTCCTCGAAAGAATTCTAATTTTGAGGAGCTCTGTTCTAGAATATAGTACATATCAAACTCTAGTGAAGTAAGTTTTCAGCATTTCACACAGATACTGTTATTAGATTTTTTAGATAATGATATCCAGGCCCAGCTGGAATTAAGTCCTATTATCTCGGATCTTCTTCTACTTAATGAATGGAACATTAAGTGCCATTGTAAAAGTATAAAAATAATTCAGCTTTTTTAGAAAATGCTGGCATTTTTCTTGATTTTGAAAGTGCTGTATTTTTCTTGGTATTTATTTCAACAATGCACATGTGCACCCATTTTTTTAGTAGTACTAGAGTTTAAATTGAGAGCCTCCTTTCTAAAACAATATTCTACTATTTGAGCCATGTTTCCGCCCCTGCTTTTTGCTAGTTATTTTGGAGATGGAGTCTAGCACACTTTTTTGCCAGGCTGGCCTCTAAACTGCAATCCTTCTGTCTAGGATTACAGATGTGAGCCACTGGCACTCAGCTTAAAGCATATTTTAATGGTGGTTTGTATTTCTAAGAATTGAGGAAACTTCAGAATCTTCCTCCACCAGAGATGTGTATGTACTCAGATTTATATTAATGGCCTGTTTCTCCTTTGGTCTTGAGTCCATATGATTTGCACATTGCCTTTCTAATATTTCTGGAAATCTTCTAGATTTTGTCTCTTTTGTTTTTAAGAAAAAGCATATTCCCTTCTGTCTCCAATCATTTGTTTGGTCACCTGTTTGCCCACAGGGAACTATTTGTAAATTAAATGTCATCTCTGCTGCTGCCCCCAGAGGAAAAGTTGGTTAAGTACAATAGCCCTCATACTGCTGAGACTGATGCTCTGTTGGATGTAAAAATGGAGAGAGTTCCTATAAATACTGTGAGTGATGTAATAAATACTATGAACCTACTTTATTGGGCCTCTGAAGAGCTGTATAACTGTATGCCAATACTTATGCATAGTCTTTATTTCTAGATAACAACTGTGCACACAGAATTAAGTTTCTCTTATGGCTCCTGCACTGTTGTGCCTTCTTGACTCTGTCTTCCCATTTCTGTTAGCTGTGTGCAAAACCTTGGCAGTCTTGAGGGATAGTGGTACACAGTTGCAAGAAGAAAGGCATCCAATACCCCCACATTACTGCATTTGCCAATAAGAATCACTCACATTGGTACCAGAACAATAAACAACTTCAAGTAGAGTACTAGCTATCATGAAATCCTTTCTTCTGCCCAATTCTTCCTTCCCTAGTTTCTCAATGTTAATGAATAGTACCATCCTCTTTCAGTTAAGCTTAGGAACCAGACAGTAACCTACAATTCATGTTCCCTTCCCTACAAAGCCATTTCTGTTTAAGAATGTCCTTCATCAAACAAATTAACTTTGTTGAATCTTGACTATCTGGTATAGATCTTCTTTATGTTTTCTCCCCAACTGGAGTGTACATGAAGCACATTGAAGTTACAGCAAAGTCTAGTGGCCATCTTAACTCCTCATATGATTTCATTGCAAGCTCACACGTCACTTTTTTTCATGGAATGGTATTTTTAATTTGAAAGAACAACCAACTGAAAAAAGTACATTTATTCATGCTTTTGGGTAATTGGCAGATATTCTTTCAAAAATGAACAAAATGAATGGTACTCAAAATACCTGAGAGGACAATTTAGAAGGAGAAGGCTTTTTGGCTTATGAGTTTAGAAGCCCATAATTGCTTGGCTCCACTGATTATGGATCCATGGTGAGGCTGTTTATCTGATAGCAGACAGGAAACAGAGAGGGAGGAGGAAAAGAGAGAGAATTAAGAAGCAACCAGACTAAGACGTCCCCCAGAAACAACACCCTCAGTGATGTTCTTCCAGTTAGGCCACACTCCCTCAAATCTACACCACCTTCCACAATAATGCCACCAACTTGGGACCTGTTCAATCAGGGGACCTGTGGAGGATAGGACATATTTAAACCATAAATGAGCTTGTAACTTTAAAGAAAATGACTTAAATACTGATTGCCAATTATAATAATTTAAAATATTTTGTATCTGCTGCTATGAATGTGACAGCTTCCTTAGCTGTAAAAAAAGATGTTCCTGATTAGATTTGCTGATCTGTATAACTCAACTAATAAGTATTCTTCAATGCAAACTAGATCAGTGAAACAATGTATATCCATTAATATGCCTATAAAAATGAATATTCATGAATATAGTTCCATACCACATTCCCACTAACATTTAAGAAATTAATGCATGTTAAATACTAGTCAAAAAGAATACTCCTGCTTAAATAAAAAGACTACTAAAATACTTATTTTCCTATAACATCTGTCTGAATCAATTTTCTTCATAGTTTTCAAGCCAAATAATAGATAGTAATATTTTGAATAGAGAAGCTAGAATGAGAATCCAGTTCTTTTCTATTTATCCAGACATCAAAAAGGTAACAGGCATCATTTTTTGGAAAATAATTTTTCATAAAAAATTGTCATGCTGATACTTTTGATTGTTTTTAATAAGTTAATGTTTTGTTCTTAATTTCAATTTCTAATGTACTGATAGTTATAACCCATATGAACAAAAGTTTGGAGGACCTTACCTTTTTTGTGTGTGTGCCAGTTCTGGGGCTTTAGCTCAGGACCTGGGGCTCTATATTTGAGCTTTTTTGCTCACGACTAGCACCACAGTTCCACTTCCGGCTTCTAAGATTCCCAGATTTTCATGCATGGACTGGCTTTGGATTGCTATCCTCATATTTCAGTGTCTCAAGTAACTAGGATTACAGGAATGAGATGGCAGCACCTATCTGTCCCTGAGTTTTTGTGCACAGGGCTAGCACTCTACTACGTGAGCCACAGCTCTACTTCTGGCTTTTGTTGATGATTAATTGGCGGTAAAAGTCTCATGGACATTTCTTCTTGGGCTTTGAATCACAATCCTCAGATCTTAGCCTCCTGAGTAACAGGATTACACATGTGAACCTGTCTGAGGATCTTAATTTTTAAATATATAAAAGAAGTTCTGGGGGCTGGGAAGGTGGCTCAGTGGTAGAGTGCTTGCCTGGCATGCATGAGGCCCTGGGTTTGCTTCCCCAGAACTACATAAGCAGAAAAAGCCAGAAGTGGCACTGTGGCTCAAGGTAGAGTGCTCTCCTTGAGCTGAAGAGCTGAGGGACAGTGCCTAGGCCCAGAGTTTAGGCCCTAAGACCGACAAGAAAAAAATAGATAATAATAATTAAAAAAAAAAAAAGTTCTGAAGTCAGGCCCTGGTGGCTCATGCCTTTAATTTTTATAGTATCCTAAGTGATAAATTCTTTTTCTCAAGATAGACAAAGATACATCACTGAATAAACTAAAACAGAATAAGATTCTGCTTCTTAGTTGTCATTGACCTGCTTTGTCTTTATTGGTACTTTTTCTTACTTTGTGACCTTGAATGAGTGGAACTCTCAGAAATCAATGTGTATTGTTAAAACAGAAGTAACATTCTGGCTTTACAGACTTTCCCTGGTTTTAGCTATTACTAGTGCAAAAGTCCTTGCCATTATTACCTTTTCTAGGTCTTCTTTAACTTCCTGTCTTTACCAAGTATGTGAAAAACTTTCTTGTTGCTAGCCACAGACTACTTAACCTTCTGCAGTAATCACACAGATGCTTCCTCGCTTTCAGATGCTTCAAGATATTTATATCCTTTTCAAGAATTCATTGTGGGTCAGGATGCATCTAGCTCATTTTTATTCTATATGTACTCTAGTTTTTAGTGTGAGCATGAAATGTTGTGTAATATATATCCATCCCTGTGTGATTAAATACAAATTTCTTAAGAAATATTTCTTCCTGTGATTTAGAACGGTGGTTACTAAATATCAGGAATAAAGGGTTTGGTATCAGATTACAGTTTGAATTCTGACTTTGTTCTTAACAATTTGGTAATCTCCCTCAGTCTAATTTAATACAGTATTATCATAAAATTATTATAGGAATGAAATGAATTAATGCACGTTTAAACATGTAGCACTGTACATGGCTCACAGAGGGCCAAAGAAGTGGGAGGAGATGCTATTTTGATAATTAATTTATCAGCCTAACCTAAAGGTTTTATAGATGTTTTTGGAGCTACTTCACATTATTGTCAAATAATTTTATAGCCATTGTACTGTTGTATTCATTGCCACTAATCAAGATTTCATGCTTTCCCCCATTAGCCATGTCCAATTTTGAAAAACAGTTCCCTCATCTAGAGGCTTAGTTATAAGGTGTATTTTCCAGACACTTTGGAAACGATTTGTTCTCATGGCACTTATTTAGTGTTGTTCAAGATGAAAGTTGAAAATAGGAACAATTCATTTGAAAAGTTTAATATAAAAGGATGTAAGATGGTTTGAGATGCTTTGGTGAAGATTAGTTGGACTCCCCATTTTGTATCAATTTTCATTTCAAGTTATTGAAATGAATGAACTGAAGTGAATGATATAAGTAAATACAGTTTTTATTTTTTGGCAGCCCTGTGGAATGAACGCAGGACATCATTCATGCTAAGCAAGCATTCTGCCCCTTGAGCCATGCTCCACTCTAGCACCTATTTTTTTAACTGCAGTACATTTTAAATAAAATATGCATATAATTTACATATATATGGTACCGGCCTTATTAACAAGGGCTGAAAAAGTGGGGAAAGGTGAATGACTAGATATGTGTAAAGAATCTTTGCCTAGAAATGCTATCCCTTTGGCTGGCAAATCTGACCCTTCTCTTATACCCGTGTTTTATTGGATGCAATAAAATTATACCAGGTAGACATTTTTCTGAACTACGATTTGGGACAGGTTTCATTTTATAATTAATAATAAATCTCATATCTATACTTTAATCATACAGTTAGAGAAAAACTTAGGCCTTATGTGGGATTTACCTATTCTGAATTGTTTTATTTTCCACTTTTATCCACTTAGATGTGTTTTTTAAAATTTCTTTTGATACTTAGTTTTTTGAGTTTTTGTTTGTTTCCTAAGGCCTTTTTCTGGATTTCCGTGGAGCATTTTTAATATGTATTTTGATTTATCTAAAGTGCTTTTGAGTTTAACCTATGCATATTCTATCATGTAAATTTCATTATGGAAATATTATGTCATTTTACTGGTATCATTTTACTAAGTCAAGGGAAGGATATGCAACTTTTCTCTGTCCCTTTATTCTCCATTTACAGCATAATTGGATTATGTGGAGATATTTACTTTGTTTACATGTAGATTGATCTCATACAGCATTATTTGAACATATATTTGAAAAGCTCAAGAAGGAAAGGAAATTTTGTTGATTATATTGGTATTTTTACTCTTCCCACTGTTTTTGTTTTCCTTTCTAGTGTTTTTAGATATTTTTTTTTTGGGGGGGGGTCCAGTCGTGGGGCCTGAACTCTGGGCCTGGGCGCTGTCCCTCAGCTCTTCAGCTCAAGGCTAGCGCTCTACCACTTGAGCCACAGCGCCACTTCTGGCTTTTTTCTTTTTGTTTATGTGGTGCTGAGGAATCGAACTCAGGGCCTCAGGCATGCAAGGCAAGCGCTCTACCACTGAGCCACCTTCCCAGCCCCCCCCTTTTTTTTTTTAATCTTTCTTTAGCCGGGTGTTGTGGGCTAAGATCTTTCTTTAGCCGGGTGTTGTGGGCTTACGCCTGTATCCTACCTACTTATGAGGCCCATGACAACCCTGGGCAGAAAAATCCATGAAATTCCATCTTTAAAATAACAAGTCACAAAGCTGGGTTCGAGTTGTGTCTCAAGTGGTGGAATGCCAGCCAAACGAGCAAGCCAAGAAACTACCGGACCTTGAATTCAAACCTCATAGTGATAAAAGAGAGAGAAAGAGAAAGAGACCACTTTAAAAATATTTTTTCATATGAGAGTTATTTCCCCCTTCAATACTGAAAACTGTTGTCTTTAGGTATAGTGTCCTAGTTATAGCTTCCTGTGTCTCTTGCCAAATGTGTAAGTTTGTAGCTATAATTCCTTTGAGAACTTTTTCCACCTTGCCCTCTTTCTCTCTCTTTCTAAGACTCCCTGACACTAATTTTAGAGCTTTCATTATAACCCACAGTTCCCTGAGGCTTTCTTCGTTGTTGTATTTTTTTTTCTTTTTTCAGTTTAGTTTCTCTACTTGTGTTCAAATTGAGTAATTTCTTTTGTCTTCTGGTTCACTAAAGTTTTCTCCAGACTTTCTGCTATTGAACTCATTCACCAAGCTTTTTATTTCAGTTATTGTATTTCTGAGTTCTAAAATTTCTGCTTGGTTCTTTATACCTTCTGTCTCTTTACTGTTGAGTCCTTCTATTTTCTCCTTTGGTTGATAATTTTCTCATTTGGTTCATAATAGCTCATAAAGTTTGGGAATGTTTTAGTATAACTGCTTTAATTTTTTAATTACTAGTAGTATTAGTATTATGTAGTTGGTTAGTACAGTGCTTCTTGGTCAGTGTCACTCCCTTCCTTTAAATTTTTAATAATTTTAATAATTCTTTGAACTGAGTACAGTGGCTTAGACCTGTTACACATGTGTTGAAGATTGGGGAGATCACAGTTTGAGGCTAGTCTGGGGAGAAAAGTTAGCAAGAATTCCCATTTCATCAATAAATTGTGTGAGATAGAATGCCCTGGTGAGTAGAATGTAAGAAGAAAGATCGTACTCCAAAACCAGCCCAGACAAAAACATAGGAAAAACCACAAGGCCTACCCCAAAATAAGAAAAAACCATGGACTGGGAAGGTAGCTCAGTGGTAGAGTGCTCACCTTGCATGCATGAGGCCCTGGGTTAGATTCTTCCACCACATAAACAGAAAAAGCCAGAAGTGGCGCTGTGGCTCGAGTGGTAGAGCACTAGCCTTGAGCTGAAGAGGTGAGGGACAGCGCCCAGGCCCAGAGTTCTGGCCCCATGACTGGCAAAAAAAAGAAAAAGAAAAAGAAAAAACCAACAAAAAATACCTGAGGGAGTAGTTCAAATGGTAGAATATCTCCCTGTAAAGTGTAAGGCCTGAGCTTATACTCCAATTCTACCACGAAAAATGAAAGAAAGAAAGAAAGGAAGGGAGGGAGGGAGGGAAAGGAAGGGAAGGAAGAAAAAAGGAAGGAAAGAAGGAAAAGAAAAAATTTTCCTTGATAGCTGGATGCCATATTAGTGCTGTCATTCTTGATTATCTTTATTTATTGAATTTAAGATTCTCCTGCTTTTTGTGAAAACTGAGCATTTTTGTATTATGTTTTGAGTCTGTTATTTAAGTTTTCTGTTTCAGTTGACTTTCTCAAATACATTCTGGCAAGAGAAAGGGATGCTGCTTTGTAATTGCCATATGGGAGGCTATCCTCTTTTTTAAAAAGCTGATCCACCTAACGATAGCTTTTAAGTTTTAATTCTCAAGTAGGCATCCTTTGTTGACCACCTAGAAACCACATTTACCAGTGTTCAGAGTCCATCCTTCAGCCTGAAGATAAAAATTTGTTTTGTTAGTTCCACCTACTGGATGAATTCAAAAGAGTGACTCAGGCTAATGAGTGTTGTATGTAATCAGACAACTAATTTATTTAATTCAGCAATTATAAAATATTACCTCCACAAGGATCAGATAGTGCTTAGTGAGCACATTGTAAGTAGGTGTTGCTTAAAAAATTCAGTTAAAAAGCCTGAGATCATTTTTCTTTTACTGCAATTGTTATTTCCCACTTCCCATTTTATGGGAAAGAAATTACACCTCACTGCATTATTTGGAAGCATACACAGCTCAAGATTTATTCCCAGAAAACGAGAACAAGCCACCTGAATGCTGATATGATACCAAGCCCTTTGGACTCAGTTTATCTAGCACTACAGTAAAAATACTTGCTGGGAAGTCCTGACTAGGCAAGTTGATATGTCAAGGCACCCTCACCATGGACAATTATTGGATGGGCACTGCTGGTTTCCTCTTTGATTTAGCTTGGTTTTTGATCTTGCAGTTGATCTCTTTTTTCTGTATACATATCAGTGCCTTTAGGCAGGGTACTAACAAGCCATACCACAAGAATATTTAATGTAGGGTCATGGACTTCCCTGCTATGGTTGGGCTGTAAGAAGAAACTCTGAAATGCACATGCCATCCTTTCTGGAGAAAGAGCCGCTGTTCAAAGATCATTAGGAAGGTGGGGAGGGGGGTTGTGCTTATTTTTGTTCTACTCTATTGTACATACGTATTTTAATCTCTGTAAATCACCTTGGCTTTTTATCTGATAGAATCTTAATATTGTTGTTGCAGTTTCTATATTTTTTCCTTTAATTATAGATATTAGGATTTGGGACATTTGTTCTTAATATTCTTTTGTCTGTCTTAGTCTGATATGTAGCAGTTTTAGTATTTGAGGGCAAAGCAATCTGCCCCCCCCCGCCCCCCGTCGTGGGCTTGACTCTGGGTTTGGGTGCTTCCCTGCGCTCTTCAGCCACAGCACCACTTCTGGTTTTCTAGTGGTTTATTGGAGATAAGAGTCCCATGGACTTTCCTGCCTGGGCTGGCTTTGAACCGTGGTCCTCAGATCTCAGCCTCCTGAAATAGCTAGGATTACAGGCGTGAGCCACTGGCACCCAGCAGGACAAAGCAATTTATTGTTCTTTTTCCTTTGCTGTTTTTTTTTAATCCCTCCAGTGCTAAAATGTTACCCACAATGCAGAAGTATTATATATTCTCAGTTCTATTTTTGTTATTCTGTAGTCTGATATATATGTGTACGGATACATATAAATTTATATATATATATATATATATATATATATATATTCTTACAACTTTATTGCTGTGTAGAGCTTGGTCTAATGAAAATTTTATATTTATGCTTAATAAATGAGGCCTGTATGGCAAATCCAATGCAAAATGCAAGTACAGATCAGTATTGCTATTATTAAAGTTCTTTTGAAATATTTGACTTTGTTGCTAACCTACCGTGTGAAAAGCTCGTCAGGTTAAGTACCCTACAAATGTGCTGTATCTAATAAACCTTCCTCCGTGACTTAGGAGAGTCTCATTCTATATATATTCTACATTCTATATGTATGGAATATGGCCAACTATAAATGCTGTTACTAGTTTTAAGTGTTGTCATAGGAAAAAAGAACCATAATTTACCATCAGTAGTAGTAATGTTATCAACTACATGAAATTTTTTAAGTATTACTAGCAAGAGTTACTCTTTTCCATACTATTTTTATCTTTTTATGTAGTGTTTGGCCTTACCTGCTGTTAGTAATTGTCTTGTATAGTTAAAGTATACACACTTAAAAAAAATAGAAAATGCATAAAGGTATGTTATTCAGATGAAAAACATAGTGGTTCCAGCATCTGTACATTTTCATAGTTAAAGACATTTTTAAGTTGTGTAAAATACAGTTTCATATAATTTAATATGCATAAAGAATCACTTAAAAATAAACATTCATTTCATGGCCCAGCTAGTTTTATACTTTACATGATTAAAATATATATAGACCTAACAACATTTTCTAAAGCATGATTTTTATTAAATTCATTGTTAATTTTTAAGGCTGTTATGTAGATACAACTTTACAAGTTGATGGAGATTGCAGTTTACTACCATATGTCTTCTGTAGACAAAACAGATACCTGTTTATGAGGTAACCTGGAGAATCTGAGAATTGGTTTCCTTTGGAAATGAGTCATTTCAAAATACTAGGGAGAGTAAATTCAGCATTGTTGGATGGTGACTTTTAAAGGCAATTTCACACATGTCAGGCTGCTAGGGGAAACTTCACACTGGCAGCACTCAAGTGTTAATAGAACTGTTTCAGATCCCCTAGGGGGAAAAGGGTTGTAGTCATAACAATACCCTAATAGTTTTGAAGTGTGATACAAATGAGTTTGAGATTTCGTGGAAGATAAGAATGCTGAGTAAGATTGTTGAATAAAATAATATTCAGATACTCTCAATAAACATTTGTTGAATTTAAGATAACATCCAGATTCTGTGTGGGGCTCAATGCTTTGAATCCATATTACCTTGATTCATAAGATCAATAAACTGAATTGAAGTTAATCTTTGGTTCCTAGGATTGTTCAGACTTAAGTATTTCCTAGCACCTTTTATAGATATGTCTGTTTAGCCTCTTTCATGAGGTGTCTTATTCTGTCTTCCTTTTTTTTTTTGCCAGTCCTGGGGGTTGAACTCAGGGCCTGGGCACTGTCCCTGAGCCTCTCTCTGCTCAAGGCTAGCGCTTTACCACTTGAGCTATATTGCGGCTTCTGGCTTTTTCTGCTTATGTGGTACTGAGGAATTGAACCCAGGGCTTCATGAATGCTAGGCAAGCACTCTACCACTAAGCCACATTCCCAACCCCTATCTTCCTGTTAAGAATTGATTTTTTTCCTAAGATTCTGTCCTAGACTTTGCATGCTGGATGTTGTAGATCATTGTCCCTCCCTGCTATCTGTTTTCTATGATGATTGTTCTCAACTCTCAACATAATGTACTTGGGTACTTACATAATATCTGGATATCCCATCTAGTCCTTGATGTGTGCAGTATAAAGTTCATTTCTCTGTTTATTTCTATATCCATACCTTGTGCATCTGTATACATATATAACACATATAGATATCTATCATATGTGCTCTCCTGTTTTGGAAAGCACACTGTTAGTAGGTAGCAGCCCAGGACTTACAATTAAGTCTTCTGGATGTGAATACTCACCTCAAAGTGTACTCTTTCAATACAGCATGATAACCAAATCTTCTGAACCAAAATTTACAATATGTATTCTGACATTATTTGAGGCCTGACCTTGTGATTATCCTGTTATTGTTGTTTCATGATGCTTATTAAATTGTCAGAATTATAGGATGGAGGCAGGGATAAATAAAATCACAGGATAAATATAGTGAGATATATGCAATATAAGATACACACATAGCGGCTGGGAAGGTGGCTCTGTGGTAAAGCACTTACCTTGCATGCATGAGGCCCTGGTTCAGTTCCTCAGCACCACATAAGCAGAAAATGCCGGAAGTGGCGCTGTGGCTCAAGTGGTAGAATGCTAGCTTTGAGCTGAAGAGCTGAGGGACAGCGCCCAGGCCCAGAGTTCAGGCCCTATAACCGACAAAAAAAAAAAGATACACATATATTAAAATGATCTAGATTAATCAGGGAGATAATTTCCTGGGAGGTGGTAATTGAATTGTAACATGTATGTTGAGGAGTTAAAGGACTTAGATTAGAGGAGAAGGAAAAGTGTCCAAGGCAAATAAGACATCTTATACAAAGATATGAGATACAGTACATTCCACATGTGTGAACAACTACCTTGCCCACAGAAATGTACAGTCTGATTAGAGTACTTTCCTTTATTGTTTCCTTCCTTCTACTCCTTTCTCCCTTTCTTGCTTCCTTATTCCAAATACACACCACACACACCACATACACACCACACAAATGAAAAAAATTGAAGTTGATGCTTACATTAAATACAGAATAGTAAAAAGCAAAATATAACTGCTTTTGGAATGACTTAATAGGTAGTAATTGAGATTAGAGGAGACAAGAGTATTAATATGTTCATTTCTTAAATGAATATAACTAGAACTTAACTATAATGTAGTACTCTTTAGAGACCTAAAGTCATAATAGTACTTATAATTGTTGTTCTTACAAATTTTGATAAACCAGAGGTAACTAGATTCTACATAATGCATTTCAAAATTTTTGTTTACATTAGAAGTGATTTCTTTTCAGTGCATTTTTACTGTGAAGTTCATTTTTCCACGTAGTCTGTCCTTGTGTGTTTGAGAATTAAATCAAGATGTAGAAATTCTATTAGAATGTAAAATGGCTTTATTTTTGTTGTTGTTGCATTTGAACTCAGGGCTTCGTGCCTGTTGGACTGTCACTGTACCATGAATCCAGGCCTTCCATCCTGTTTCTTCACTGGTTGTTTTTAAGATAGACTCTCATAGTCCACATACATTAAAAATCCCATACTGGCCTACGCCAGTACATTCTGCTTTACTCTATGGAGATGGCATCCCATGGACTTTTCTGTTTGGGCTAGCCTGGAATCATGAGCCTCCTAATTTCATTCACCCACATAGCTTTGGATGATAGGTATACATTACCCCACAACCAGCCATTGACTGACACGGGGTGGGGGTGGGGGGTGGTGTCTTGTGAACTTTTCTCCTCAGGCTGGCACCTTGAGCTTTGATCTTTCTCAAATTCTAGATTCTAGATGTAGTTTATAGACATGAGCCACTGGTACCCAAATTAAAATGACTCTTGAACTGCACTGAAGTATTCTCTTTGGTCTTTGCTGTTCTGTATTTAGTGACTGCTCTTTGTTCTTGATATACATTGGTTTTATTTTTCAAAAGTAATTCTGAAACTTTGGCTATCATAACATTTCTTCAACTGTTATTACCCAGTTTTTTATGTGAAGATTCTATACTGGGTTAAAAACTTTATTAGAATAAACAAGATTTATCCTCTTAAAATGTCAGCCTATTTTATTTCTCTATGTTTTGGGTCTTTGCTTTTGGTTCTTGTTTTCTTTGTTTTTGTTCTTCTTATTACTGTAGTCCAAAGTTCAGCAGTCTACTTCTTATGATGTTATTTAAAACTTAAGTCATGTCTCTTTCTTTACAGAAAGGGCAATTGCAAGACATGAAGTCCGAGAAATTGAGCAGCGACATACAATGGATGGACCTCGACAAGATACAGTGTTAGATGAAGAAGATGACATGGTGATCATTTATAACAGAGTTCCCAAAACCGCTAGCACCTCATTTACCAATATCGCATATGACCTGTGTGCAAAGAATAAATACCATGTTCTTCACATCAACACTACAAAAAATAATCCAGTGATGTCATTGCAAGATCAGGTAATCAGTCATCATCATTTAGGGAATGTTGGATGTTTTCTCATAGTTGGTCAGGTTTTGTATCTCCAAGGATATGTGTGCTGACCCTAATCAATTGTCAGCTTCTTAGAGGAAAGGACCCATCAACTTTTGTATAATTTTATAGGCTTTATGGTATTTGATAAATTTTCTTGTTTTTGTTGTTGTTGTTGTTTTTGTTGGTCATGGGGCCTGAACTTTGGGCCTGGGCTCGGTCCCTCAGCTCTTAAGCTCAAGTCTAGCGCTCTACCACTTGAGCCACAGCACCACTTCTGGCTTTTTCTGCTTATGTGGTGCTGAGGTATTGAACCCAGGGCCTTGTGCATGCAAGGCAAGCACTCTGCCACTGAGCCACCTTCCCAGCCCTGATAAATTTTCTTGCATGTAGTAAGTATATAGTTAAATACTTGTGATATTAAGGAATTAATGATTAACTTGCACCTTTGCAGAAACATAGATGTTCTGAAATATGAAATATTTTGGCAAGATGCCCTATAATGAAAACTTACCTGTATGGCTTCAAATTAGTATAAAGAACTATTATTGAATACTTGTACTCAATTTTGTGATTAGCTTCCTAAATCTCATGTCTTTAGTAGTTTATATGAATACTAACTTTAACCTCCTGGAGAATAAAGATGGTGGCTTATATCTTTAACATAATCTTGTCTTTTAAATCATCAAGGAATTTTAGATAACCAGATGGATGCATAAACTGTATGAAGTAGTTTGGAAACAAATAGAAGAAATGATTTTAGGAATCTAGTTTACTTATCTCTGTAGTAGCAATAGCATACACGCCCCTCCCTGGAGTTCTAACCATAATTATAAATAAGTTTTCTCAACAAATGTCAGAAGGAATGGGAAATTGATCCGATAAAAGGGAAGTAGTTTAAAGTACTATTTAGGATTAAATGCCATATTTAAGTAGTCTTATTAGGTAGATATATGTGGTGTATATTTAGGTGGGTATTTATCAGCTTGAAAGCAGCTGACCTTGTTTTATTGTTACAAAATTGACTCTTTCTGACTGTTAAGCATAGCTATACTCCCTACACTGAAGCAAGAGAATAACATTGATATCTGAGGTTAAGGTTGGTTCTTGCTAGAGAGCTATTTTTGAAGGCAAGTGGTATATGGCATATCATCTGCCATATAATTTTGGGCTTTCTGAAAGAACCACCATTAAATTTTTTTTTGTAGAACCAAAAATACACATCTGTCTGCCAAACTAAATAATTCTGTAAATTAGAAAAAAAATAGATGAGCTTTTTGTTATTGTTCAGCTAAATGGGTCATAAAAAAAAACTAGTCATTATTCAACAGTGTGTATCTCAAGGGCACACATTCTAAATACTGTTTTGTATAATATGCAGTAAGTTTTAAATCTGCTAACATTACTGTTCACATATACTCAGAGTATATCTTAGTTTAAAAGGAATATATCTTAATGCTCACATAATAATTTGATTTCCTCAGAAATATTTTTAGAAGAATAAGATTACCTGCTTGTTTAATTTTAAAGTTATTTTGTATCCAACCTTACAAAGCTTTCTAGCAGCTACAAGATGATGCCAGCCATTTTTTCATGAAATCTGTAGAAGCATACCACATATAACATTTATAGGCATCACATAGTACATTTTCCTTGTTGCATTTGGATGAGATAAAACTTCATTTTTTCTTTCAATGGCTGGTTAGTTTCATGTAGGAAAGAAGAGAAGCATAAATGCCACCTTTAAAGCATTGGATACATATAATGAGCAACACTGAAAACATACTTTTATAGAGGAGAGTAAAGGAGTAGTCTTTATCATGAACTGCCATACTCCCAAATGTCAGCCAGCAGTTCAAAACTTGGTCTTAATTAGGAATTTCTTACATAATAAATATTCTCCAATGTGTTCTCTGTGTACAATTCACTGGTCTCTTGTTTTACACCACAGCAGTTTTTCAAAACAAGTCATATTTAATGTTTCCCTTTCTTCTTTAGGAAAGGGAAATTTCATCTATATGTAAACTTTTAAATATTGTACCACACTTCACTGAAAATATATATATATTTTTTTTTTTGTCGGTCGTGGGACTTGAACTCTGGGCCTGGGCGCTGCCCCTCAGCTCTTCAGCTCAAGGCGAGCGCTCTACCACTTGAGCTACAGCACCACTTCTGGTTTTCTGGTGGTTTATTGGAGATAGGAGTCTCACAGTCTCTCCTACCCAGGTTGGCTTTGAACCGCGATCCTCAGATCTCAGCTTCCTGAGTAGCTAGGATTACAGGCGTGAGCCACCAGCTCCCGGCTTGAAAATATTTTTCAAATATCCCCGAGTCCCAGCTTATGTACTGTGCTTTTATTCTAACACCATGTTTTTTTTGTGTCCTGCTCTATGCTCAGCTGATTACATAGGGATCAAATGATCAATTTTGCTTTTTTTTCTTCTCTTATACTTTCTGATTCATATCTGATTCACATGACACTTAAGAGAGAAGAAACAAATCTACCGTTCTATTCTATTCAAATCCTGACATGTCAACCGTAGCAGTTCATCCTGCTCCACATTTGCTTTTAGCCCCAGCTTTTTGCTAGACATAATTTGTACAAACTATACTAGATTGTACAAAACTGCTTAGTTTTCTCAAATGTTTATAAGCAAGCCTGGCACCAGTGGCTCATTCTTATTATTGTAGCTACTCATAAGGCTGAGATCTAAGGATCACAGTTTGAAACCAGCCCAGGGAGGAAAGTCTGTAAGACTCCCATCTAAACTTAACCAGCAGAAAGCTGGAAGTAAAGCTGTGGCTCAAAGTACTAACTTTGAACAAAATAAGCGTAGGCCCTGTGTTCTAGCCCCAGGGGTCGCGCGCACTGGCACACGCACGTGCACACACACACACACACACACACACAGAGTTTAGAGGCAAAGTCCAAATATCTTTAATTGGCTATAAAAAAAACTATTCCATATAATAATAACAATGCCATCTTTAAAAATACTTGTCAACTTTGCTGTCAAGGTTTTTCTTTGTTTGTTGAATATATAACATATACAGAGATGGTATTGCATTCTTTGCAAAAATACAGAAGAAATAAAGAGCTTATTTATATTAGAACCTAAAACACATGTAAGGAACTGCAAGGACAATTAAAAGAAAACATTCATTTATGGTCATCTCACTAAAATATTTAACAAAAATTGCTTCTAACCAGAATGTTTTTCTGCACCTAATCCTAAGGAAACAAAAAAAATTCATATGGTAGCACATTCTCTAGAGCAATGATTGTTGTTTCTGCTAAAGTATCAGTGTTAGAATAATCAAAAACAGGGAGAAGAGGAGGGCTCAGGTGGTAGAGTATATCAGCTACCTAGCAAATGTGAGGCCATAAATTTAAATTACCGCCAGAAAAAAAGTCCTTCAGCTTTTCTAGTTGAAGATAGAGTTTGCTCCACCATCATGGAAGTACCTTTACCTTAGATAACATTTTGTTATTAAAATCACTATGCCAAATAGATATGACTAGTAACATATTTTATAGCCTTTTAAATTTTCTGTTAAAACATAACTAGGCTTTTCCTCCACATAGGATAACATAATATGTGTATATTACATATTACTTTAGACAATACTTGAGATGAGTTACTCTAAGGTCCTGGATGGAGTTAATAATTGAATTTTTTTTAAAGCTTCCACTTGGTGCCAAACTAATGCTATTGGTCCTTAAACAACAGTTTGAGTAGCAGTGATCTAGGGTATGAGTCTTAATAACAATATGCAAAAATGATCATTTTAGGGGCTGGGAAGGTGGCTCAGTGGTAGAGCGCTTGCCTTGCATGCCTGAGGCCCTGGGTTCGATTCCTCAGCACCACATAAGCAAAAAGAAAAAAGCTGGAAGTGGTGCTGTGGCTCAAGTGGTAGAGCACTAGCCTTGAGCTGAAGAGCTGAGGGACAGCGCCCAGGCCCAGAGTTCAGGCCCACGACCGGACCCCCCCCCAAAAAATGAACATTTTAGTCTCAGGAAAATTTACTCATATCCCTACTTCCTTTACAAAATCCTTACCTAGGCTGACAGGCACTTTTGAATCCATCCCTCATCACACTTGCCTTTTAGTTCACTGAATATATCTCAAGGCTTCTGCACTTAGAATAATACTTCTCCTAGTTTCTCCCTTAGTTGTCTTCATGGTCTCTCTTCTGTTTCAGATTATGTGACATTATATAGTAAATACCTCTTCCAAAGTATTAGAACCATAACACTTTCTCTCCTAGCATTAATCGGTTTATAAAAGTATCTTACATATTGTTTTGATTCTGATCTGCTTTTCCACAATAATACTCGAAGCTCATTAAGGGTAGGTACTTTGTCTTTCTTGTTCACCACTACAATTCATTGTGACTGAGACATAGCAGATACTCCATACATTTTTGTTAAATAAACCATGAACGAATGAACAAATGGTTCAACTTCTATTCTGATAAAAAAAAATAGTTTTTTAGTGAGCATGACACCATGATACAATTACTGGCAGAATGAATTCTCCTCATGCAACTGGGGTCTCCTCCTCATGCTCCTCTCTCCCAAATCCCCCAATATGTTGAGCAACATAGCTCTAAACTTTAAAAAAAAATACTTTTATCCAATTACTACAGTTTTCCATTAAGTATAGAAAACTTACTCTCTGGTTTAGTCTCATAAAGTATTGATGGCTATCAAAGAAATGTTTACTTTAAGTAAATACACAAATAGGAGAGATATGTAATAACTGCTCAATTGTAATTGTCACTCAATAGGTAGAAATTATAAAGTTGGAATTTGGCCAGGGTACTGAAGAAGATATTATTACGTTTTTAGGTTATAAAAACAAATTTGTTCATGATCACAGATCATCAGAATGCTGAGTTTAATCTATTAAGAATGTAGGTCTAGAACTGGGAAGGTAGCTCAGTGGTAGAATGCTTGCCTTGCATGCATGAGGCCCTGGGTTCAATTCCTCAGCACCACATACACTGAAAAAAAGCCAGAAGTGGCACTGTGGCTTAAGTGGTAGGGCGCTAGCCTTGAAGTGGAGAGCTGAGGGACAGCGTCCAGGCCCAGAGTTCAGACCCCACAACCGGGCCCTCCCTCCCCCCCAAAAAGTGTAGGTCTAACTATTACTATTAGTGAGATGGTACTTTCTTAGCTTTTCCTTACAGTAATGGTTCAGGTCTGATTCAACAAGCAAATAAGTCACAACACCACTACCTAGATTTTTTTTGTATGCTCCCTGGAGGTATATTCTGATTACTTGCTATCCTGACTCCACTTGAGTCATAAACTCTGACAAAAATCAGTTTAGGATGTGCTCCAGGCTAGCTATACAAGCATTTTTTTTTTCATGTACTCTGTCTAACTGCAACTTCTAAACCATCCTTCTTGGTAACATATTACAATTAGAGCATGAAAATTCTCTTTGAATAAAATCACTATGGTAGCTTTATTTCTTCTCTGTAAGCCAGTTTTCAGTCTCCCAAACTTCATTTGATACTGTTAGGTTTTGCTTCTTTTTTGCCTATCTCTTTCCCCTTCATTAATGACAAAGGAAGAATCCATAAAGTCAGAGGAAATTTGCTCACCTAATCTCCATTTCCTCTTCCTACTCCTCTACTTCCCAGAGCCTTGTAGTGAAGGTCTTGGCATAATGCCCTCATACAGAGGAATACAGGAAGAAAACAACCTGAAAGACAAAAGTAAGTGATGCAGTACATGGAAGAGGGTCTAGGACTAGATTGTTGAAAGGGGAAAATGGAGGTGAAACAGTGAAGAGTGGGGAATTTTTAGAGAATTAAAAGGATAAATAGCTGGGCACTTGTGGCTCATGCCTGTAATCCTAGCTACTCAGGAAGCTGAGATCTGAAGGTGGTGGTTCAAACCAGCTTGGATAGGAAAGTCGGTGAGACTCTTATCTCCAGTTAACCATCAGAAAACCAGAAATGGCACTGTGGCTCAGAGTTGGTAGAGTGCTAGCCTTGAGCAAAAGAGCTCAGGGACACACCCAGACCAATGATCAACAATAACAAAAGAATAAATATTAGATAATCATGTATAATATTATTATATATAATAAATTAATACTTGGTAGAACATACATTTTTGAAATGTTATTTTTCAAAAGAGGCTGTTTATCATTATTTGGAGAACAGCTTGTAAGGAAATGGAATGGAATTTCCCTGGTATGTAAATGGCACTTCCCAGATTAGTGTGAATCACCACTTTACTATATTGACACCATTTGTTTAGCACTTTCTTTCTTCACCATGAAGAAAGATAAACTTCAGCCAGCATCTTTTAATTTGTTGCAAATTCTAATTCAGTCACTTTATTAATGAGACCTTCGCACTTTGTCTTAGTTACTTGTTGATGAGATGGAAGAACAAAATATATATAGTATATGTCTTGAATATCAGTGTAGATTGGATCTTAACTGTGCTCTACAGGCCAGTGTGTTGGAAGCTTTGTTTGAGAACTCAAACTTTGTTTGAGAAGGTTTGTTGAGAACTGCAAGAAGCTTTAAGAAATTGACCTAATGTGTCCTTAATGAGCATTTAGAACTGGTCCCTTTTCTTTCCTTTTTCCTCCTGTGTTCTCTGGAGACGAAGCCAACTGGTTTGCTGTGGCACACGCTCCTGTTATCATGTGCTACCTCGAAACAGGCCCCAAAATAATGGCATTGTTGATCAATGATAGAGTTGAGAGAATTCAAAAGTAATAATTCACTTGAATTTGTCTCAGATGTTACGCGTTGAGGAAATAAAGCTCAGTGTCTTACATATATACTTACACTTGCTCTCTTGGTTCTAATTAGTCTACTCAGCAACCTCTGACTAGGTCAAGGATCATTGTTGGAATGGTTGTCCATGGCCAGAAGGGGGCAGTGATCAGAGTGGATTGGAAGTTGAGGTCAGATCAGGGTGATGAGTAAATTCACAAAGAAAGAAACAAGAAAGTAAGGTCAAGAAAGTGGGAGATTTGGGAGGTGGATGGTTTATTTAAGGTATGTGCTTATTTTGGGGTTCTGTTTCTTTATCTATAAAATAAGCTGTATAGCTTAGCCTTGCTCCCTTTCATCATATATTGTGGCAGTTTATGACATTATCCAAAGTGGGGGTGGGAGTGAACTGTTGAATTTCAGTATGTCTTTAGTATAGGGGTAGCTTTGCTCAAGAGCATCTGTAGACCCCAGGCCTTTTTTGAAAAGATCACAGAAACGAGCTAGCCCCTGTGCCCATACCTGCTGAAGCCTGGCTCCTCAGTATGGTGTATGGACTCACAGCGTGCCATCCTCTGAGGCCTTGTTGGAATTAGGGTTTCAGGCTTTATGCTAGACAGCTGCATCACAATCTGCATTTGAAGGATCCTAGTTTATTTGAACATTCAAATTTGAGAAGGGCTCATTGCCTGTAATCCTGGCTACCCAGGTTGCTGAGATCTGAGGATTGCAGTTTGAAGCCAGCCTGTGCAGGAAAGTCTGTGAAAAAGCCAGAAGTAGAGCTATGGCTCAAGTGGCAAAGCACCAACCTTGAATGAAAAGCTAAGGGACAGTGTCTAGGCCCTGGGTTCAAGCCTCATTACCAGCACACAAATTAGGTAGATAGACAGACAAACCTAGACAGGCAGATAGATGAATCTGTAGCAGTCTAGGTATTCACATCTTCCTGAGTTCTTCACCTTATATTGAAGGACAAACATTAGTGAAAAGCCATTCATCTTCAGGATGGTTTGGTTTTAATATTGACCATCCTTAGGAAGGTTGGGGGACAGTTTATACCTGACTCTCATTTTTGCCAGTTTTTTACCACAGTAGATTGTGCATGTGCACTGTGGTCTTCCCTAACATGTGGCTTACACAGCAACAGTTTCTCAAATATATATTTAGTTTTTCCTTATTTTTCCCTCATACCCCATCACATTCAATATCCACATTAAATCTCAGCTTCTAGAAAACACCTGAATTGCTAACTATGTCTTAAAATGCCTTTAATCAGAGTCTTTCACCCCTTGTTCTCTTTGCTTTCTATTTCCCTCTTATTTTTGACTGAAATGCTGGAGTTTCTATAGAACCTAAGGCTTATATAAAGCCATTGACCTTTAAGTAGCAGTTATGAGGACTTTTCATGTTCAACATGGAGATGGTTTTAAAGATGCAGATTTTGGATTACTTATTTTCTGTTTTGATTTGCCATTTCCTAACTCCATTCTATCTGGTGCCTCATACCAAAAAAAGTGATTAAGACAGAACATGAGAATGTCCAATCACACATTTATATGCAGCCCTTACCATTTATCTTACTTTCTCTCATTTGCATATCATTGTATGCTTCCCATTAAAAGCAAATTCTCCAAGAACCTTCTTTTTCTTTCTTTTTCCTTTTTTTTGCCCTTTCACATTCTCTCAAACAGCATCTGCTGTTTCCCTCCCTTACCCTAGCAATAGGTCTTTTCTAGAAAGCAGTCATTTTTATTTACTATTAACTAGATGACACTAATCCATTAGGAAGTGCTCCAGAATAGCTCCACATGACTAACTCTGTTCTAAAACGTAAATGAAAGGATGAAAAATAGTTAAGACATATGTAACTGAGAAAACTATCACAGTTGACACCTGCTATCAGTATAATGTAGAGTGGTGGGTCTCACCATCCCCACTCCCTGTACTGGATCTAGTATCCAGAAGAGATTCCTCACCATCTGCTGTGTATCATGCAGAGATTTACTTACAGAAATCCTCTCTATTCCATATCCTTTGAGAAACTATGTGTTGTTGCTTGCTGACTGGCAGTATTTACATTTATCAACTTCTATATTAACCACTTCTTTGAAAATAATTAAGATAAGGATGGAGTCGTGGTCCAAAGTGGTAGAGCACTTGTCTAGCAAGCAGAAGGCCCTGGGTTCAAACCTCAATACTACAAAAGGGTAAAAAAAGAAAGCTATATCTTTCTGCTACTGACAATTTGTATGCATTCAATTTCAGCAAATTAGGAAGTATTTAGTTACTGCTTAATTTTTTATTTTGAACTATATCTAACTTTATTAGTTTTATTAGTAAGATTATGATATCTGCTCTTAACTCTACTGATAGCCCTCTTCTTTAATCATTTTGGTGGTAATACTGGTTTGTATTGGTTGAATTGAATAATAATGAATTTTTTAACCATTTCTTTTTTTCTTGTTATCATTAAGGATTGTAAAAAGGAATTACAATTCCTTAAGTACAGTCCTTCTTGAACAATATCACCCTTTCCTTCACTTTGTCCCATTTTCTCTCTCCCATATGTATAGTTCATTTTTTCCATAGTGTATATTGAATACCATGACTGCATTTGTGCATCCTTCTACCTTCCATTCCTGTTACCCTCCCTTTTGCTCCACTAAGCAGACAAAAACACCACCAACAATACAACAAGAAATGAGTTTTTGACTACCTTGCTTCTGAGAAGAAAACCTTTCCTACTTAGAATGTCTCCTGTGCTGTGTGTGTGTGTGTGTGTGTGTGTGTGTGTGTGTGTGTGTGTGTTAGGAGGTAAATATATACCACCCCTATTCTTCTTCCATCCATGTCACTGCACTTACTTGGCAGTGCTATAAATGGCTGCATTGTGCACTTTGATTTTCAAAGTTGTTATTTTTCTGAATGCAGTATTAGTAGTTCTTTCTGTGATGAATTAGTAGTTATGGGTTACAGTACACTTTCCTCTAAGCCAGACCTGTGTCTCCAGCTCAGTAACTGCCAAAGCAGCGTGACTGCTTTTAAGTTCGTAAATGGAAAGTACTTTGTGGTGAAATTTCTTTCTGTAAATTGAACTTAAATAATGAGAGTATTCTCTTCTTTTAGGTGCGCTTTGTAAAGAATATAACTTCGTGGAAAGAGATGAAACCAGGCTTTTATCATGGACATATTTCTTACTTGGATTTTGCAAAGTAAGTTATATACAAAATGTCACAGTAAATATTTTTAATATCACAGCAATCTCAAAAAGAAATAAGTTCATTAATTGTTTTGATTTAAAATAAAAACTGACTTGTGTTTGCCCCTTTCAGAGCAGTAATTTAAATATTCCTTCCAGTCTTTTACTGCCCTCTAGTGTTCATAAATTGACAGTTCTTGTTTTAATTAATAGAAATTCAAGTGAAGTTAAATTTACTGTATTTTTTAGTCATCATTATTATATGTATGTTTCATATACAACCAAAGGTACACTATTCCAGTGAGAACTCGAGTTTTAATGTAATTGATTTCATTATGATTTCCCACATCACACTGAGAGACAACTAAGAACTCTTAGTTGATTATTGGAACATATTATATCTATTTCTCTGCTGAAACTTAGTAAAGGTTACACTGTGCCTTGGTCTGCTTTGGTTTAGTTTTAAAGTTATGAAGTATTAGGGAGAGTTTTTTTAAGATTAATAATTTTCTTTTGTATTTAAATTTGAATGTAAGTGGCATTAAGTCTTCTATCCCATTTTGTTGAAGTGTGGAATTGGAATATAACTATCGTATTTTCCTCAAGGAAAGTTAAAGGTTATGTATACATGCAATATTCAGGCATTGTGTGACCCCTGTCTGGATTCTGTGCCACACTAAATACTAGTCAAAAAATGACTAGTGCTAGCATGACTGAGCTGCTTTATAGAACACGCAGTAAACCTCACACTCAAACAATCTCCTCATGATATTCTGCAATAACTTTAGAAACACTAAAAAATGTTTCTCTTAGACATGTGCACTCAATTTTTAAATTAGCAGTCATGATTTAAAGGAATATCTCTTCATATACTTGTCAGCTTTAAGAGGAACAATGTATAAAAACTTAAAAAGAAAGTGGTAATCTTGCTTTCAGTTTAACATCTTAAAGTTGAAAACATAAATAATAGAATGAAATACTAATTCAAACTAATAGTAAATCTTAATGTCTTGAAAGTACATTATTAAGAACAAATCACAGATATTGTCTACATAAAATTATATACTTCAATTTTTATTTATTTATTTACTTTTTGGTTGGCCGTGGGGCCTGATAGCTGGGCCTGGACACTGTCCCATAGCTCTTCAGCTCAAGGCTAGTGCTCTACCACTTGAGTTATAACACCACTTCTGGTTTTGTTTCTGCTTATGTGGTGCTGAGGAATCAAACCCAGGGCCTCATACATGCAAGGCAAGCACTCTACCACTGAGCTACTTTCCCAGCCCTATACTTCTGTTTTTAATTCTTCTCATTGTACTCAAGATCTTTCCATAAAATGGTAGTTTTAAATTTAGATCTATATTTTTCTATAAATAATTCATACTGCAATATTGAAAACATTTTATAGGCAGCTTTAAAATAAACTAATTATTTTTTTCTTTACACAGGCATTGAACCAATTTCATAAGTGTAATTGATATGCATATTTCCCTCAGGGCTGCATTATCCTTGAATTGAATGTTTGTTACCCTTTCACCTAAATGATTTCTTTTTTTCTCCACACACAGTTTGGCTTCTAACACTTTGGATTTCCATTATTAAAATTATATGTTGAGTGCTTTTGCTTTTGGCAAAATTTTATACTTAGAACAAAGCTCTGATATTTGCAGAAGTACTTATACTTGAAAAGTATAAAGCTTTATGAAAAGAATCTTACTTATTAAACACTGACATGAATGTTTAAAGGTAAGAATATTTTCATAGTGGGGTTTATGTTATTAGAAATGAAAAAATTGTACGCATTGTCCTGCCCATGCAATTGTAACCCCTCTGTACAGTATGTTCACAAATAAAATAAAATAAAATTAAAAAAAAAGAAATGAAAAAATTGTGACATTTTTAATAGACTTAGAAATTTTTTTAAATGTATACAAAATCACTGTATACAATCAGGTAGAAGTAACTAGTGTCTTTTTGATATATTTAACTGGACAGTTACACATACCAAGTATCAGCAAGAAAGAGGAAAGAAACACCACTTTACTGATTTTTTAAATAGTATTTTTTTGAGGGGGAGCAGGTATTTGAGTGTGATTCAGGGCCTCATGTTTGCTAGGCTGGCACTGCATTACCGTATCTCTTACCCTGGCTTTTTGCTATTTATTTTGCATATGGGATCTAGTGAACTTTTCTGCCTGGGCTGACCTCAAACCTCTATTCTCCTTATCACCTCTCTATAACTAGGATTACAAGTATGAATTACTGAGTTCATTCTCCCACAGAACGGCTTTTATAAGTGGCTAATTAACAATAATCTACCCATCCTAATTACATTAATGTTCGATAAGGAGGACACTATGGCTAGCACTGATGATAAAGCCATGAGTAGCAGAAAAACAGTTCCTACCCTAATGGAGCTTCTACTGATAACTTGAGTGACAGTGTTATATATTTGCATCTTACTGTTTTCCTTAGGAAACTTTAATGCTGTTGGAGAGAAAAGATTTGCAGGTGAAACAGTAATAGACTAAGCTAAGAGTTGAATTGCTCAATTGCAATAGCTTCTGGATATAGGAGGTTAAAAATGAAAACAGATGTCACTGTGTGACATAGTGATCAGGAGGAGAAGCCATAAGATTTCACATGGTAAGATTTCAGTCTTTCCAAAACAGTAGCCAGTGGTCTTTTAAAATAAGCTAGGAGGTGAAATTTCTCTGTGTAAATACTCCATGCCTTCCTTCCTAAATGCCTATTAAGATAAATTCTTAAAATGGTCTACAGGCTCATCTGAGCCTACTGTACCTCTACACTCATCCTGTTACTATCCTGAGTCTGCAGTCAAAGTGATGCTGCTATTCCTCTAACATCTGGAACTTGGAAGAAATCTTGCATCCTAGAACACTGTCTCCCAGACAGTGGCTCCTTCCTCATTACATATCATTGCTGATGCCTTCCTAAAAGTTGTTTTCTCTCTCTTACTATTCTGCTACATTCTATTCTGTTTCACTGCATTTTTCTTGTAATACATCTTTCTGTTTGCTTACCCCACATATTGAGACTATTAAGCATGCACCCCATGCCTGAACTCTTTCCTTTGATTACACCAGCTAAACTAAGATTGTCAACATTATTTATCTTTTAAATTTTTTAAATTTTACTTGAATTTTTTCCAGCCTCTATTTTCTTCATTTCTGTTCAAATTTGTTATTCCTTTCCTGCTAAATTTGGTTTAGTTTGTTCTTGCTTTTCAAGTTTACTAAATAACCATCAGGTTATTTTAAGGGTTTTTTTTTGGGGGGGGGTTGTGTGTGTGTGTGTGTGTGTGCCTGTGTGTGTGTTTTATGTAGACACTTTGTTTATGTAGAGATGGCTATGAGAGTTGTGAACTTCTCTCTGGTAGTACTGCTTTTGCTATAATAGGTTTTGATAGATGGTCTTTTTTCTTCTTGATTTCGTTTGAGATAATAGTGTTTAATTTACATACATTTGTGTAATTTGTCTTGTTGATTTCTAGTTTTACTTCATTGAAGTTAGAGAAGATACATGCTTTAACCATGAAGTGTTAAATTGGTTAAAATTTGTTTTGTATCCAAATTAGTGACTATCCTGGACAGAGTTTCTAATAGAAAAGGTATCTATTCTGTAGCTGTTCAAATTTCTGTAAACATTTGCTAGCTCCGTTTCTGCAATTAGATTTAACTCCACCAGTTATTTGTTGATTTGCATTGTCTGGATGACCTCTGTTGATAAAAGTGAGGTGTTGTATTTGAGTGTCAGTCCTTTCAGGTCTAGTAATGTTGGCTTTGTATATTTAGGTGCTTCAAAATTGGTTGTGTATATATTTATATAATTGTCTCCTGTTGGATTTATTATTTTATCATTATATTGTGACATTCTCTGTCCCTTACCATCTATTTTAACTTTTGTTTTCTATTTGCATGATTTATCTTTTGCGGGTATCCCTTAGTCTGTGTGAGTTTCTTGTAGGCAGCATATCATTGAGTCTATTTTTATTATCCATTCACTCAGACCATATCTTTTAATTGGGATATTTAATCCATCTACATTTAATCCATCTACAGTTAGTGTTAGCACTGGTAAGTAAACATAATCCTGCCATTTTGCTAATAACATTGATAAGTAAAAACATGCTTCTGTAATTTTGATTGTTTTTGTTTCTTTCCTCCTCTCTTATCATTCATCTTTCTGACTTTGGGGTTTCCTATATTAATGAAGGTTTGGTTTTCTTCTCTTTATCTTTTGTGTATCTTCTGTACTAGTGAGTTTGTACTTTTACATGTTTTCACGATAGACATTATCCTTTCATTTCTAATGCGGGGACTTCCATAAGCATTCTTATCTGATGGTAATGAATTCTTCTGGATGTTGTATTTTATTTTTATTTATTTATCTTTGTTGTTGTTGCTGTTGGTTGTGGGGCTTGACCTCTGGGCCTGGGCGCTGTCCCTCAGCTCTTCAGCTCAAGGTGAGCTCTTGACCACTTGAGCCACAGCGCCACTTACAGTTTTGGGTAGTTAAGTGGAGATAAGAATCTCACAGACATTCTTGGCCGGACTGGATTTGAACCACAGTCCTCAGATCTCAGCTTCCTAAGTAGACAGGATTATAGGCATGAGCCACCAGCTCCCAGCTTGTTGTATGTTATTTATTTATTTGTTTGTTTGTTTGTTTTGGCAGTACTGGGGTGAACTCAGCTTCATGTTCAGTAGGCAGATGCATTAACATCTGAGCCATTAGTAGCCCTTTTTGCTATATTTACTTTTCAAGTAGGGTTTCACCTTTTATGCCAGGCCGCTCTAACCACCAGCTTTTCTGTTGAGATAGGGTCTTTCTAACTCTTGGGCAGGGCTAGCCATGAAATGTTATCCTTCTGGTTTCCATCTGAGCCATCTCACCTGGAATCTTTTATTTCTTAACAACTTTTCTGAGCATAATATTCTTGCTTGTTGGATCTTTTTCTGTATTTCTTTCAGGATTTAGAATATTTACTCCATTCTCTCCTAGCCTAGAAGTCTGCTATTATTTTAATGGAGGTTCCTTTTATGTGTCTTTATATTTTGGTCTTATTGTTTTTACAATTTCAGTGCGGTTTTTTCTTCCAATAATTTGACTATACTATGCCTGACTATACTACCTGTTAGTTAAATTTATTAGAAATCTTTTCTGTCTCTTCCTGAACTTGTTTAGAAAGTTTTCACTATTTGTTTCACTAAAAAGGTTTTCTATGACTTTCCCCTTCTCTTCTGGAATACCCAAACTGCAAAAATGAAAAATGCTCACTTAACTGTAGTCTTATGAATCTTAAAGACTTCCTAAATTCATATATTTGTTAGTTCTTCTGATTAGATTGTTTCAGAAGACTTTTATACAATTGCAGAAAGTCTTTGAGTGAGTATGTGTGTGTTTGGTTTAAACTCAGCCTTGTGCTTGCTAGGGAGGTGCTCTGCTCCTGACCTATGCCTTTGGCTCATTTTCACACTGGTTGAAAAAAGGTTTTAGTTTTTCCGTACTCCTTCTATTTTTATACATGATATTTTGCAGAGATGATAGGCACACACCACTGTACTCATCCTCTTACTTTCAGATGGAGTCTCGAGAATTATCTTGCCTATTGTGGCTTGAATCTACAGTCCCCCAATCTCAGCCTCCTGAGTAGCTGGGATTATTAGGTAGGACTAAGAACTACCATACCCAGCTCAAGTTCAGAAATTCTACTAGTTGATCTAGTTAGTGTTAAAATTCTCAACCAGATTTTTTATTTTTGTTGAATTTTAAGCTCCAAATGTTTTATTTGGTTTTTATGATCTCTCTTGACTGAATTGCCCATTCATGCCATGAATTGTCTTACTGATTTCATTATTTTTATTCATTATTTATTTTTAATTTTTCAGTTTTCCTTTATCAGTTTCTTTTCCCCCGGGATTTCAGGCTTCCTATGTCTGTGTCAATATTTATGAATCTGAAAGATCATTTTCTTCTACTGGTTGCATAGGATAGCTCTCATAGTTAAAAGCAAACCTGGTGTTATATCCTAGAATATCTATTTGATGGGAGGTATTGGCATTGGTTTTAGTATTCCTGTAATAGCTTCTATTGTAATCAGCATTGGTGGTGCCTCTGGATGGCTCACAGGTCTCAGCCGCAGAGGCTATAGGATTGCACTGCCAAATAGGATACAGCTTTCTCAGACAAGGCAGGTTCACTGGCAATTCTGGGCATAGTTACCCATCTGCAAGTTGAGGATTCCTGTCAGTTTCCACAGATTGTATAGAGGGAAGGCCTCTCTGGCATGCCTGTGCAGACAAGGCAGAACTGGTGTGACAGCACAGGCCTGTACTTGCCAGTGTTGGAGGGCCACTTGAAGACCAGGCCACAGAGTGGACCCAGATAGAATACCTGTCAATGTCCAAGGGCTGCAGAGGTCACTTCACAAGGCCTCTAGGAGTGTCCTGCTCAGGTGGGCTGTTGGTCAGCATCTCAGGGTCTCCCTTTATTATACTTTGAAGGACATGTTGCTGAGAATCTGCCTTCCAAATACTTGTGCAAGCAGGGCAGGTCCACTCAGGACAAGCTGTGTGGCTGCTTCCCAGGTTCATGAGTGGATATTCACCATAATTTTTAAAAATAATAATTTTTAAAATGTTGATTTCACCATTTTATTTTTATTTCAGATTCGGTGTGAAGAAGAAGCCAATTTACATTAATGTCATAAGGGATCCTATTGAGAGACTAGTTTCATACTATTACTTTCTGAGATTTGGCGATGACTATAGGCCAGGATTAAGGAGAAGAAAACAAGGAGACAAAAAGGTAATATTTCAATTTTAAGATTCTCATAGAGTCAGTTGTTTAATAAAAGTTTTTATTAAACAATGTGCTTTGAATTTTTTCTGTTGATTATAAATGTACTGCTTGATTATTGTGGAAATTTTGAAAAGAGCCCCCAAATATATGGAAACAAAAACAACAAATATAGTTGATAGCTTGTAGGATCCAAAATTTTTGAATTTTTAAAATTTTTCTTTTAGGACTGAATGTTTGTTTTGTTATAGCTCTGTTAACAAACAGAAACCATTGCAATTCCTCCTCATTAGTGTGATGTGTTTTCATGTTATTTTGGTTCTCTTGGTCTTAATGTCAGTTTATATTTCTGTATAGTTTATGATTGCTGTTTTTTTTAAGTTTTATTTTATTGTAAAGATGCTGTACAGAGGGGTTATGGTAACATGAATAAGGTAACAATTACATTTCTTGTTGAACATTATTACCCCTCCTTTGTTTTTTCCTACTATCCCTTCCCTCCCCCACTCCCCATCCCCAAAGTTGTAACATTCATTTCCAACATAGTGTCTTGTGAGCATCATTGTTGCAATGGGTCATCCCGTATCATTGTTTCAGTTTTTTTTTTAAATTCCCTTCCCCTCCCCAAATTAGAGAAATGTATACACAAGATGCAGGGTACCAAAATCAAATACAGTGACAACAGGGGATATAGCATAGGGGGAAGAACATACAAAAGAAACAAAAAAAAATCTCATAGTACATTTAAAAACAACAACAACAAAGAAAAACCTCTTGAGTCCATATATTGGGGTTCATTTCACTTAGCATCTTATATGGTCACATGTACATAGCTTTTGAGCTTTTCTGCTCAATTGATAATATTATCCTAGACATATAATAATTGTTGCAAATAAGGGAAACTATGGGACCTATATTTCTTTGGGTCTGGCTTACTTCACTTAACATGATTTTTTTTCCAGAACTTTCCATTTCTTAACAAATAGGGTGGTATCATTCTTGATGAAAGCATAGAATTCCTATATATATATATATATATATATATATATATACATACCAGATTTTCTTGGTCCAAGGAGAGAGTTATGGTTTGTATTAGCTTTAGATTTGGTAGGATACAAATGGAGAAGGCTATTGTCTTGCACTTCGGAGCTTCACTGGAATTGTTTTTCTAAGAACAACTCTGATTTTTTCAGTCTTCTTTTGGAGTACCTTTGTGGGATCTCATTGATCACAAAGTCATGCAAAACAAAGAGAGACCATCTGGCCTGATGGGACCATCAGGCTTTCCCTGCCTGACTCCCCCACTCGCCTACCCTGGTGCATCATCATGTGAAACATGCATGTGTTATTCCTCATATTTTCAATGTTTTACCCTTCATTCTGGAAAAATCTCTGTTGACCTTTAAGGTCAAGCACCAAGTGGCCTTTTCCTTGAGGTCATTTGCCCCTAGGGAGTCACATCCCTTTCAAGATTCCCCAATGCTCCATTAAAATCTCTGCTACTAAGCATTTACTTTGCAGTACTTGGGCTATTGATATGTTGCTTCCAAAAGCATGGTGAACTTCCTCAAGCATGTGTTTCACTCACCTTAAAGTTCCTAGTATTCACCACAGTGTCTGTGTGTCTAGAAGAGCATAACAAATGGCTCGGCATTTGAGACGGAAAGTGTTGTACAGTAGGGTGCTAGGTACGTACTAAATGATGATAACCAACATCCAATAGTTAAATTCTTTTCTGTTAGTTTTCATGTTTACCACATGAGATAATAGTGGATTTTGTTTTCCTTTTTTATGTTTTCAAAAAATTGCTGTATCCTTCCTTAAGCTCAAAACTTTAAGCAGAAAGTACTGGTCCAAATATAAATAACTGTCCAAATATCTCTATATCTCTGTCTCTGTCCACCTATCTCTTATTAACTTTATTTCTTAAAATGATTTTCATTATGGATATTGTGCAAGATTTTATATATACATATGTACATACAAACATATATATCGCTTTTTTAGCTCTATCACTTATACTGTTATTCAGTATCCTTTGCTCAAAGGGACAATTGTGTTGTTTAGGAAGAGATGTCATATAGGTTCCTCCATCCATCTTCCTGTGTAGTTTGGGGATTAAACACTAAAATACTTGATAATTAATCAAATAATTATTTTTGTGTACCAAATGAATGTTTTAAGTTATTACGGTTTTTTTTTCTGTCAGCTCACACAATTCTGTGAAGTAGTTGTTGATACTGCCCATTTTACAAGTAAGGAAACTGAGATTCAGGAAAGTGAACAGCCTAAGGACATACAACTAGTAAATGTCGGAGCTGGAATTTAATCCTAACCTCTGCCATTCCAGTCTTTAGTCTTAGCCCCTCATGTTTCACACAGCTGGGTGCTAGTGGCTCACTCCTGAGTGGCTTCCTCAGGAAGTGGGACTTGGAAGATTACGGTTCACAGCTAGCCCTGGCAGAAAGTCTGTGAGACTCCATCTCCAATTAGCCAGCAAAAATCCAATTAATTACCAGCACCCATCAAGAGTGACATCATTTTATATTTTTATAAAACTTTTTAGTATCTATCTTAACATAGACAGCCTCATTTTCATTATCTTTTTGTCAGCTCAGCCTGTTCTATAAAGAAAATCTAGCTTCATTCAGATATGTCATTGGAAAAGAGAATGCTATATAACAGTCTTTTCAGAAAGCTGTGGATGTTCTTCAGATGAAAACCTGAGAAGTTTCCTAGTTGTAATGTGGAACTTACGACCATAATAGTGAACTTAATACTGTTACAGTAAAATCCATTGAGGTGTTGTGCTTTATCATTTGAATTGATCTTTTAGCCAAGTGTACTTTTGAAACATCATATATTGGTCATCTGAAGCATATTGGTTTTTTGACTTATATGGACCTTCCAGATGTTTATGTATTTGCTGTACATCATCAAAAATGTACATATTAATACCACAGAGCTCATTAAAGTTTTCTAAATTTGTATTTTTTGCTTAAAAGTTAAACTTTTATAATTGGCTATACCATAGGATTTTTTTAACCTCGGTCATTTTGAGCCAGGTAATTTTTTTATCATAGGGAACTGCCTATAGAAGGAGGGTGTTTACATAGGTCTCTGGCCTATACTGCAGCCCCACACCTCATTTATAAGAACATATCTCACAACATTGTTGAATGCCATCTAAGGGCAAAACAGCTCACACTTGAGAACCAATTTTCTCATCAATTCTGTAAGCTGTTTTCTTTCATGTGAGAAGTATAGTTTATTCATTAAAAAAAAAAAAAAAGATCCCCAACTACCCAGGGTAGAAAAGCCATACTTTGTCTCTTAATTTTTCATCAGCATAGCTCTTGCTGTGATTTAACAAATGTTAAGGACCTATAATTCCCATCTGTCATGCAATTTCACTTATTAGTATTTTTTTTAAAGTTTACCATTGAAATATCGGGGAGGAGAGGTTCATACTGAAATAGTAAATTTAATATGTGTGTGTTCTAAGTAAAAATCCAAAGAGAATCAGTTTACATTTATTAAGAGGTATTTACTGACTCCTACCCCAAATTGAAAGAATTTTGGTAGGAGAGAGCAATATGCCATGGGAAAGAATAACAACAACAACAACAAAAAACTTGAAAAGGTCTTAAAAGAAGAAAATAAGTTTTATCTCAAAAAAGGAGAGAATTGGAAACTGCCATAGTTTGTCCATGGGGAGACCATTGGGGGCCGCAGAGAAAGGAGTTTAAGTATAATCTGAAGGGGTAAGGAGCAACTGAGAGGGAGTGGGGGAGTGAACAAGTAAGCGGCACAGCTCACACCTACTCCGGAGAGAAGTTTGACTTTGAAAGGAACCAAAAACATCAGGAAATGTGTTTCTTAGATGACAGACAGGTATTTGGGCAAATTCACATCAAGAAAGTGAAATGGCTTAAGAAACTTAAAAAAAAAAAAAAGACTTGATGGAGCGGGATCTCAGAAGGGAGTGGAAAGTGTATATTCAGAGATAAAAGAAAATAGCTCTTATAGATGGGAGCAGAAGGAGCTACAGATGCAGATATGCTTGTGTCTAAGGAGAAAATCAAGGGAGCATACTGATAGCTTTGGTTATCTACATAAAATAGAAAGCAAAGGCTGGGAATGTGGCCTAGTGGTAGAGTGCTTGCCTAGCATGCATGAAGCTCTGGGTTCGATTCCTCAGTAGCACATACACAGAAAAAGCCAGAAATAGCACTGTGGCTCAAGTGGCAGAGTGTTAGTCTTGAGGAAAAGAAGCTCAGGGACAGCACCCAGGCCCTGAGTTCAATCCCCAAGACTGCCAAAAAGAAAAAAGAAAAAAAAAAGCAAGGTCATTTCCAGAAAACGACTTCAATCAAGCATCAAATTGTGCTTAATATTTTTTATCTTTAGTTAAATATCCAAACTAACAGTTTTGATATTTCATGGTTTTAAAAATCATTTGTACATAGTTCATAATAAACTACTTTTTCTTAGCACACATGGTTTTAAATGAATAGATTGATCTTATCTTTCTTTTTATTTCTCAAGTATATTGAACTGGGTCTGTGAAATAGTCTGGAGTGTTTTTGTTGATTTAAATTGTTTCCTTTTTGTTTTAAGGATTGACATTTTGAAGAAAAAAAAGTTATTCCTTTATAGAAAAATTCTTTTTCTGTAACATGACCGCTAATACAGTGATAAAGAGATGGCTAAGTGGAAGTAAGCAAGAATGTGTTCAGCTGGGCACTGGTGGCTCACACCTGTAATCCTAGCTACTCAGGAGGCTGAGATCTGAGGATGGCAATTCAAAGCCATCCCGTGCAGGAAAATCCAAGAGACTCTTACCTCTAATGAAGCACCAGAAAAGCTCAGGTACAGCACTCAGGCCCTCAGTTCAAGCCCCACGACTGGCAAAAATAAAAATAAAAAGTTTTGGTTACCAGTCACTTGTGTTAGTCTTTGATGGCCTGATTACAATCTCTAGTGAGATGTTACTTTGCAGTGTTTCAACTGAACTAAGAGCTCAGTGACTTGAGCATAACTTATAGTATATAGTAAAGGTGGGATTCATTTGTCTTGTTTTTTTCTTTCTCACTAGAAAATGGTTTACTTTTCATTAAATATTTGTGTAGAAATGGGGAGATTCCCGTTATGCTAAGATTTACCTTTTTAAAAATTATTTATAGGGTTTATTTTAATTGTTGCTGTTTTTTTGTATCTTCCCTGCTTCTGGTCGTATTCGAGTTCTTTTTAATTAACAGGAAAAAGACTCTTCTTCAGAGTTAATAATCTGTAAGGAAGGCAAAACACAAACTATTTTCTACTTCTGTATTTTCCAATAATTTTTTTTTTGGGTCCAGTTGTGGGGTCTGAACTCTGGGCCTGGGCGCTGTCCCTCAGCTCTTCAGCTCAAGGCTAGCGCTCTACCACTTGAGCCACCTTCCCAGCCCCAATAAAATATTTGGTGATGAATTCAAGTAAATGTTGTTAAGCTACTAAAAAAAACCTAAATAGTTAAAATAAGATTCTTTGTCTCACACATAGCTATCTCTAGAGATTCAGGCTCTTGGGCAGCTTTGTGCCCCACTATGTTTTAGGAACCTAAGTTCCTTGCATATTGTCACTTGCCCTTCTTTGGCAGTTATGCTTGCCACCTCTAGGTTCTAGCCTAGGGGAAGAAAGTAGAGGGCAGGCATTTTGTTGTAAGCAAATGACTCAGAAGTTACCCCTATCACTTCTCCCTCTAGTCCTCTAGCAGAAGCTTAGTCATATGACCATATTCAACTCACTGCAAGAGAGGCTAACTCTGACCTGTAGAAGAAAGGAAGATTAGACTTGGGAAGTAACTTCTAGTCTGTCAAATAGAGTTTGAATATTAAAAACTATTGTCCAAAACTAGATTTGAAGGCTTTCTAAATTTTTGTTGCTTGAAGTAATAAAACACTTCAAGACTACAGGAATTAAGATTATGCTAGTTAGTGAATTTGAGTTAAAATGGCTGTCTTGGATGTTCGATTTATTTTTAGTTTAGTTTTAATCCAAGTTGTATGTGTTTTGATACCCTATATGTATACATATAACTTTATGGGAACTGTTAAGATTGCAGCCTCTCTTGATTATGCTAGCTTCTTATATTTTAAAGCAAAACCTGTTTAAATATCTTTGAATGTCATACATAGAATCACATGCACACGTGAAATGGTTGTAGAAATTATGGGTTTATCCATATTCACTTTAGTAACTTAGCCCTCTTCTGTCTTATACTCAGATAGAGGCATAAGGCAGTAAAGGACCTCTACTGAGCTGGAGATGACATTTCCATGAGCTAGGGCCTGTTAGAAATTGGATAGACAGCAGTCAGAAGCCTTGGGATCTATCATCATTCAGTTCATTGAGCCAAGGACTTCATGGAAATTGGAACATGATAGAGGGAGATATATAGGAGTGGGGTTTTTTAATGTACTTGCTGGCATAAATGATAAAACCACTTTTTTAGAAAAATGGCTTGGGGTAGGGAATATAAATCAGGCCATCTAGAAAAAAACTCAGAAGTGATGTAATGGCCATTTCAATGGCCATTACAGTCTTGAGTGTATTCAGTCTTGACTGTAACCTTAAAAACATAGCAAGCAAATTTGAGAGAACTCTTAAAGGACTGTCAAAATGCTTCATGAAGAAAATAAAAACCCATTACTTTGTCTTCATTTCCACTGAACTATGTTTTTCATACTTACGTAAGTCCCCAAAGTGCACTCTTTCCAGTAGCAGTTTATAAATATTTTGTGCAATTTATATTGCATTATACTATGTGCTGTGGAAAACACATGCACATTATATGACGTTTTCAACTGTACCATAGTTAAGGAGATAACACACATTAAAAATACATGAACCTGGTTATAGAGATAATCATGTAGATAGATAGATAGATAGATAGATAGATAGATAGATAGATAGATAGATAGATAGATAGATAGGCATGCATATCTAGAACCTAAGAGCTAGTTGTTAGAAGGCAATATAAAATTAATAACCTGAAAGGAAATAAAAGTGATTTTATGCTAGAGTAGTCACTGGAAAGATTATAAAGGTTATATATATTATATCTTCCTATAACCTAAACTGGTAGGCAAATCTACCAGAGGAAGAAAATTTAGGAAGAAAATGTAGTCAGCAAAGGCATAGAGAATTGGAATTGCACACAGCAGAGGTTAATCTGTTAGAGAGAGAAGTTATGCATAGAGATTAGACAAGATATTGAGGTCAAATTCTGAAGCATTCATGAAAGGAAAGATAAAGAGTTTGGATTTTTTTTAACATATTCAAAGCGGTAGAAGGTTTCTGGGTAGAAGTTAGTGACTACTAAGGCTAATCTAGTAAGTGCACAAACTTGCCAGAATGAAGATATTGAGAAATCCTCATGAAAATAAGGATTGAGAAAGTGTAACTGCACTGGAAAGACAGTGCCTCAGGGATTCAAGGTGAGGAAGAAAATGGAAAAGATTAAGAACTGTTTTGGAATCTGAGTTGCAAGGGACAATTTAATCAGAAATTTCCAATACAAAGTGCACTGGGAATGAAAATTAAAAATACACAGTATATGCCTGGCTCAAGAGGTTTGACAGCTGCATAGCAAGTAGGAGGTTCTGAGTTAAATCCCCAGTGCACGCTCCTTCCTAAAAATACAAAGTAGATTAAAAAAAATAAGATGGTTATGGTTGGGCAAAGACACCATAGCTAAGAAAAATTAATGACTACTTGGTAGAAGGACCTTAATATGTTTGCTTCATCAAAGACAAGGATAATTCATTCAGAAAGATAAAGAAGACCCAACAAAAGTCAAAAGCAGGGGAAGGATTCAAAGATATAGAAAATAGTTTATTAGTAACAAAGCTTTTTCACAAAGGAGAGGATGGGACGAAATGCTGTGAGGGTCAAGGAGACAAGAACCAAGAAAGCATTGTATTTGACCATGAGAGAGGAAAGGTGGAGAGAGATGCAGATATAAAGGCATTTACAAAATGCATACTCTGACCCAGTCACTGTGATACATTCAGTCCTTAAGTAAGGGTATACCCTCTTTTTAAACTGAGGTACTAACATAAAATTTAAGTGTCCCAGTGTTACCATGAATCTCTTTACTGTTTCTTAGTATAAGCATCTGTAAAGGAAATGAACAAATAAGCTGTAGGCTGTATGTGAATGTTGCCAGAATCAAGAGAATCATTCTACTGTAGCCTAATCTATGCCATTTCTAAGGAATTTGTTGTCTTCATTCTCAGATTTTTGGTTAAACAGGCCCTCTGAGTTTATCTAACCTTACAGATTAGAAAAGTATTGGTGGAAGCAATGAAGACTTGTTGACATGTGTTCTTTCTTTTCTCCCACAACTTAACTCTTTCCAGAAGTAACAGATGGTAAGCTTGTGATTTCCCACAGCAACATCCAACCTCCCAGGTTTGTTCTCCAGTATCTCTGTAGCATCTCAAATAGATAATTTCCTTTGGTGAAAAAATATATGTAAGAATTCAGTTTCAAAGACAACTTGTAATCCTTCATATAGTGAAGAATTCTTATCTACATTGGCATAAAACAAAGTTGTGAGAAGAATCTGTGTTTAACTTTCCTCAGTATCTCAAGTCTGCTTTTGTAACCTGCCTGTTCCTTTTATTGTATAACTTTCTCCTACCTGCTCCCACTCAAGTATTTAGTAACACAGGATATTAGGAAACTTCATAGGAGAAACATGGATCTATGACTCAACCGGTACTCCTTTTTCTTTCTTCCAGACCTTTGATGAATGTGTGGCTGAGGGTGGCTCTGACTGTGCTCCGGAGAAGCTCTGGCTGCAAATCCCATTCTTCTGTGGCCACAGTTCCGAATGCTGGTAGGGAGAGAAAGCTAGCATAAATTGGTTTATCTTCCTTCTTTTCTCTGTATTCAACCTTACAAGTATAAATGTGTTAGTCAAGGTATAGATAGTGAAAAACCAGCAAAGTGCAACATGTAATTGACTAGTATTTTTAATTAACTAATATTACCTTTAAATTTATTTAAGATTCCTCATAGCTGAGTTCTGGTGGCTCACTGTTATACTAGCTACTCAGGAGGCTGAGATCTGAGAATCACAGTTCAAAGCCAGTCTGGGCAGAAAAAGTCTGTGAAACTCTTATCTCTAATAACCTACTCAGCTGGAAGTGGCTTGTGGCTTAAGTGATGCAACACTCGCCTTGAGCACAAACAGGCTCAGGGATAGCGCCCAGGCCCTGAGTTCAAACCCTAGGACCAGCAAAAAAATAAAAATAAAATGAAAGATTCCTCATATAACTTATCTTCACAGTGTTTTCTCAGATGGTGGTTTTGTTACTTGTTTATTTATAGGTTTATTAGGACACAACCAGATATATTTGTTCACTTATTATCTATGGCTGCTTTCATGCTACAACAACAGAATTGAGCAATTGTGATGTAAATCATGTAGCCTGCAAATAAAATATTCAGTGGCCCTTTATATTAAAAAAAAAAGTCTGCCAAGCCCTTCTTTTAAAAGAATATTGCTCTACTGGGCATTTCTGAAGGGATTTCAATTGGAAAGGAAATTTAATATGTTTAATATGTTTCATACTACAGAATTGGGGGGTGGAGTCCTTAGAAATCCATTAATTCATTTTCTTCTCATTCTATCTCCCCGCCCCCTTTTTTTTCTAATAGCTTAGAAAACATGGAAAGGTAAAATCACCAGCTCAGGTGATCACACTGCTACTACTTAAAAGGGAGAGCAGAATTAGAGTTAAAGAATGGTTAGAGGCCAGGTGCCGGTGGCTCATGCCTGTAATCCTAGCTACTCAGGAGGCTGAGATCTGAGGATCACTGTTCAAAGCCAGCCCAGGCAGGAAAGTCCATGAGACTCTTATCTCCAATAAACCACCAGAAAACTGGAAGTAGCGCTGTGACTCAAGTGATAAAGCACTTACCTTGAGCTGAAGAGCCGAGGGACAGCACCCAGCCCAGAGCCCTATGACCAACAAAAAAAAAAAGAAAAGAAATTGTTAGTGCTCAGCTGGGCACTGGTGGCCTGGCTTATACTCCTAGCTACTCAGGTCAAGAGGCTGAGATCTGAGGATCATGGTTCAAAGCCAGATGTAGCAGGAAAGTCCATGAGACTCATCTCCAGAAGTAGAGCTGTGGCTCAAATGTTAGAGTGCTAACAAAACTCAGGAACATGGGTTAGGAATTGAGTTCAAGCCCAAGGGCTAGCACCAAGAAAAGAAGAGAAGAGGAGGAGAGGAATGTTAATGCTCAGACCCCAAAGTATAGTCTAACTAGGGCAAAAATTTAAACAAATATAAATAAGAGATTCTTAGTAGAGTTATGTCTTATTTCCTTTCTATTCTCAGAAACTTTAGGAAACACTAAACTCACCAAAAATGAAAGAAGTCTTAACCAATCATAAATTAAGCATTAAACACAATGTTTAGACTCATTAAAGAGCTCATTAAATGAATAATGTTTAGAGTTGTTACAAAAAATAAATTACATTAAATCAGATGGGAGGAATATATGTTGTATACATGTTCATATCAAAAGTCCTCCAGTCGTCTGAATTAGCACTGCATTTAGGAAAAACGGGATATGGAGGCAAAGGAAATTAAAAACAGGTGTGATTCCCAAAGGAGGTTAATAAAAGGCCATTAAGTCTTCGGATGTGCATGTGTTTTATCTATTTTCTTCATAATGTATGGCATCAGAAGCACTAGAAATACTTAACAGATTTCACAGCCAGGTTTTTAATTCCTTTTCTTTCAGGAATGTGGGGAGCAGGTGGGCTATGGATCAAGCCAAGTATAACTTAATTAATGAATACTTCCTGGTGGGAGTTACTGAAGAGCTTGAAGATTTTATCATGTTGCTGGAGGCAGCTTTGCCCCGGTTTTTCAGGGGTGCAACAGAACTCTATCGTACAGGTATTTAAATGAGTGGTTTCTTTTTAAAACTGTCCTTACCTTTTTATCTTTGTTCAAAACTAGAAAAACAGGTGATTTGAGGTTTGTTTGATAAAGTATAGCCAATAGGTTCAGAAAGGCAGGTGTACAACATCTGTTTCTTCTCATGGTGCAGTCCTAAAACCATTTTAACTAAAGTATTTATATGCCCTAGTTTCTATATTATTCTAGCAAGTATAATTTAGAAATTAGAATTAAGATTGGCAGTAGATATTTCATCATATTTTTAAAAATAAACTGCATCAAGTTTTTTACAAATACATTGTAAGAAGTAACAGCCTACACTTTACTGAATGGTGATCTTTATATTTACTCGGTTTTTTTATTTTGTTAAGTCTTTTATGGGTTTACATTGGAAAGGAATGAATCACAGTTCTAGTATTATTAGGTCTCTAGATTGGGCTCAAGTTATACTAATATAAGACAATTGCATTACCCGTCTCTCAGTATGTTAACTTGAAACCATTTCTTTAAATAAAAGAGGCATCAATCTTCTGTGTATTTTCTAAGAATTATTTACCTTTTCTCTCTTTTCCTTTGTAAGTAGGAAAGAAATCTCATCTTAGGAAAACCACAGAGAAGAAACTCCCCACTAAACAAACCATTGCAAAACTGCAGCAATCTGACATTTGGAAAATGGAGAATGAGTTCTACGAATTTGCACTAGAGCAGTTCCAGTTCATCAGAGCCCATGCTGTGCGAGAAAAAGATGGAGACCTCTACATCCTCGCACAGAACTTTTTCTATGAAAAGATTTACCCTAAATCAAACTGAGGATAGGTGTGGCTGTAAGATTTTTGAACTAGAATGTTGATGCTATCTTGACTTCACCCTCAGCTTCTTTACCACCTGAATTGCTGTTAGACGGATAAAACAGTTGTTTTAAGTTGTGTTAGGAAACAGTAACATCAAAGATTGCATACTGGCCAGGTATGCCAGTGCTGTATGAAATGTAAGTTTCAGGCATTTTTTTTTCTGTTAAAAATTTTGGTCATAGTTTTAACCTCCTATTTGGATGGAGGAGGTGTTTACATCACTTGAAATAAACATGACATAGGGTCTAATCAGAAGTCGAAATACAATTTTAGGGATAGTTCTGGTATTTTGCTTTTGACAAATCCTTTTTTAAGCTAACCATGAATGAAGATGAGTCCATTGGCCATTTCTGTCCATTGGCCGTTTCCACTCTCACTGGAAGTCTGAGTTCTACACCTCTACTGAACAGTGGCAGTGTGTGATTTGTTCAAATTTGTGTCAGTCATGTCTCATGAAACTTACTACAATGTTGGATCATGTTTACTAAGAAATTTTTCTGCTGTAGTTGGATTTGCCCATATTTATGTAGATGGTTTTTATGATCATTAGTGTTTAAAATCAAGTTAAACCATGAATAATACTATAAAAAATATAAAGAGTTGAAACAGTATTTCTCATTTCTGTTTCCCCACTGTCTAATACTGGGAAGATATTGCTAAGAATGATGGCATTATGTGAGGTTCTAATTAAGACCTCTTCGCATTACTATCAAAAAAGTAAGTTTCATATTTGTTTTTCCATAGGTGATTTGTAAAGCAGTAGACTGAGCTATCAGTCCATATTATGACTCCATTAGTGAGCTGTGGTATGGGTAGGGTTTTCCTACTTCTGTACTTTTACCTGTAGACTATTTTTAACTAAGGTGCTTTATAATGTGTTTAAAGCATTGCATTTACAAACAAAAAAAAGAGAAACTGCTGTAAATATTGCATATTTTATGTATTTGGACCAAAAGGTTTAAGTAATTAAACAAAAGTAGTTTCCCACCCATTTTATTATGTCAACAGTCATCAGACCCTCTGTTCTTGCATTTCTTATTTAACTTTATGGTTAAGACATCACTGAAATGACCTTTAGTAACCTTACAAGTTTTAGAGTACATTATTCATAATTCGAGGCAGTAGCTACAGTGGAAAGAGTACGCGACAAGAGTGAAAACACATTGATTTCTGGTTCTGTCTCTGTACCTTTCAGCTGTGTGATCTTGGGCAAGTACTTAACCTCTCTTTGCCCCAATTTACTCACCTTGAAATAAGGATAATAATACCTGCTGCACCTACCTCACAGGGCTGTTGTGAGGACTGAGATGGCATGTGAAAGCACTTTGAAAACTTTAAAGTGGTAAATAAATGTAAGGTATTATTATGAAACCATCTTTAACATATAGTTTTATAGCATTCATTTTTTAACTGTTTAAAAGGAAGAAGTCTGCTTTTGAGCTTTGTGACAAAAAAGTTTATCTTGATATAAATGTGTTTTATAAATATCCTCTCAGTGTTTTATCTTCAGTGTTTCAACAACTATTGAAATATGAAACACCTGTGAACTCTCAGAGATTCAAGCAGCTGCTTGAGTTCAGGAGGTTCCCTGGAAACAGACTTCATTAGCTGAGTAGGAGCAGAAAATCCTTATTCACATTTGAAAGATGTGTTTTGATTTTACTTTATATTACCATTCAGAAGTGGTAGCTATTTTCTATCTATGGTTTTTTAGAGCATGTTTGGCAGACTTTAATTTTCCTGTTCATTCTTTACCTTCTTCCTCTTGGAGTAACAGATAAAGAATTTTAGAAACAATTTTCTAAAAGAATGTTGTTTATGTTTATGTCAAGTAAAATTTCTAAACAAGGATTCACCAAACTAAGCATTTTAGGCAGAATTCCTTATAGGTTACTAACTAGGGGCAGAAGGGGGAAATACCAGGAAACACTTTATAAACGTTAATGAAGACAGACTAAAGAAAGGACAGAATCACTTTAGCACTAAGAACATGAAAATATTGAGACACAACTAGGCATACTTTTCTTATTTGTTATTCCTTTATTTTTCCCATTTTTTTTCTTAGTTAGCTTTTTGAAGTATTTGCTAAAAACACACAAATTGCTTTCTTGTCCAGAAGTAAAGCATCACTTCAAAGAGTGGGTGTTTGACATTTCCTTTCTGTGGCACAAACCCCAGCTTATTCTTGGAGTACATAATGAACCTTCTTGAGGTGCATTAACTCTTAGCTAGAGTGGTACTCGCTACACTAGGTCAGAGGGGTCATAAACTTTACTTCAGTAAAGTACCAGAGAGTAAATCTTTTAGGTCTCTGTCATAGCCACGCAGCTCCGTTACTGTTGGTAGTGTTGGGAGTATCTATAGGCTATACAGAAACAAACCTGATAATGTTCCAATAAAATTTTTATTTACAAAAATAGATGACAGATCAGATGTAGATCCTAGACTACCAGCGCCCGCACTAGAGAGACCTTTATTTGTGGAAAAATCATGTTTGGATGTGTACTCTCATTTTCTGAAAGAATTTAGAGGCTTCCAAAAAGCTCCTAACTTATATCCAAAGAATTTTTTTCAGATTCATGTAGTTTCTCCCCCAGATTTTGAAGCTTTTATGTAGGTATGTATTTTTGTCTTTGCTAGTTAAGAATTGGGACATTTATTTTATCTTTTAGGGTGCAGTAGAAATGTCCTTTTTGGAGCTTGAGAAAGGAGTGTATATGATTATAAAAGTCCAGTCCAGAACAACCTAGAGTCTGAGTCCTCGTAATATATGACTTTTTATGATCAATTCAATGAATAGAATCACTGATGTAGTATCAGTTTTTTAAGTGGCAAATGTGGTTTCTCTTTTCTTAGCCTTTGTGTTTTTTCAATATTTTGACCATAGAGAGATTTTCTTTTTTCTTTTTTTAATAATACAAAAATTAACCACTTTGAATTTTAAAGATGTCATCTGTGTATCAGTATTTCCTAAAAAGTATCTTTGTTCAACTTGTATCAACTCCTATTTTCTAATTGCTGTGAAAATAGCAACTGTTGATCTATTATTGTGACTGTTTTAAAAATGTAATAGGGAAGATACATTTTGGTTTTACTTAGCTTTAATCTGTTATGTATCATTAAATGTATGTGATAGCAACACTTAAAATATTGTAAGGGAATTACTTTTCTGTCACCCATAGGCATTTGTACAGTTTTGTGACAACAAACTGGCTACATCTTAATTCCTGATGATTGGACTGAAAATCAGAGAACTGAAACTTACATTCAACTTTTAAAATTTTATTTTCTATCCTCAAAGTACAACTGATGCCTATAATTTGAAATGTTATTGTTCTTTCTCTTTATACATCCTATTGGAAATTCCTAAAATTGTTAGTGCCATCAGTGATTTACCAAACAGTATTTTGATACTGCAGATGATTTGCTCATTGTATTTGCCTAGTCAGAAAAAAAATAGTTTGTAGACAATGATTCTTTTTTAATAAAATGAAATAAAATTCTGAAAGCACTAGAGAATTCAACTAAAGGCTGGTTCCCAAATGCATAGCTGGTATTTTAATTTGTTTAAATTATACTTAGAGAACATCTGTGTAAATCATCTTGCTGGATTTTCCCATTGGTCATTGTCAAACATGTATGGTCTTCAAATCCTTTATTGTGAGAAACACCTGGTACTGTAACCTTTTATGAAGTTTGTCTTTAAGTGGTCCGTGTACTTATGTTTTTCTGTTTTAAAAGTTTGCCTCTTCCTAAATGCTATTTACTTTGAGAGGAAGGGAGGCTCTGGTAAGTGCTGCATCCACATACCTGCTGTGTCCACACAGTTGCTATGTGGTGCCAGCTGAACTGCTCACAGGCAGTCTTCTGAGGGGAAAGGCAGCCCCGTTTCCAATGCACAGCCAACTGAGCTCCTCCGGGGTGAAGCTTGCTTTTTTGATTTCCTGAAATGGGAATTTTAGGAACTAAAATAAGTGGTCCTTTAGTTAGATGTATCCTATAATTTAAGTTCATGCAGCTTTGTGACCTTTGTAGTACTATTTGTAAAATGGCCTTGATGGTGGTAATCTCTTTAAAATACATTACTGGTAAGCCTATGAGAAGTCTTGGTGCAATCTATCTGGTTGTTTTTAGACAGATTTTGTAGCTTTCTATCAAGAGGTATATGAGCATCTCTAAAACAGTGTTGGATGTAACCTAGAGAAACATGGATTGTCTATTTCAACTTTTATTTAATAGACAGTGATTCAGTGCCTTTTCCTCCTCCCAATCCTGTTGGAAGATGCTCATTACTTTCTCTCTTTTTCTCTTTTTCTTTATCTCCTTATCCTGCCCTCTCTTATCTTCCAGTTGATTCATTTATGCAAGACTGTTTCCAATTTGAAACCATTTTGTCTCATCTGTTGGAGAGATAATAATCAGTCCTTTTCCTCAACACTCTGCCAGCTTTCTGTTGTTCAAGTGTTTCAGTTGACTACCTGATGCAAAAACTACAAAATAAACACTCAATGGGAAAGGGGGAAATGGCTTGGTGTCCTGTCTTAATATTTTCTTATGTAGCTTTGCTACTAACAGACATTTTTCCAAGCTGACTCAAGTATTCAACATCATAATCTTAACTCAATATCAATATTGGTTTGCCAAGATTTTATAGCTTATCTGTGCTGAGAAGTTAGCCAGACTGAAATGCTCCCACTGCTTTTGCTTATATTTAAGGATTGGTATTGAAATTTCAGATAGGAAATTTCTAAGGTACATTTAGGCATGCCCTTAACTAGAAGAAAATAAAATGGGGAAAGGGCTATTAAAATGAAAATGAGTGTGTGATCATTTTTACATTATGTAATATGCTTAATAGAAATACCAGATATTTTTAGTATATAGTACATTGAATAAAATACCAGCTCAGTGATGAATTTTCTAAACAGAGGAGTTAATCTGTACCCACAGAAGCAGAACACTATGCTTTGGGAGTTAGGTGGGCCTAGTTGCACAACATGACATTAATAAAGGAGGTAGTAGGGTTGATATAAAGGTATTCATAGATACAAATTGCTGGCCCAATGCAAAGTAAAAACCCATAGCTTTTATATGATACATTGAAATATATCATTAGAGGCTGAGGTCTTAGTTATGTAACCTCATAAAAGATATTCCTGCAAGCTGGGTGTCAGTGGGTCATGTCTATAATTCTAGCTACTCAAGAGGCTGAGATCTGAGGATTGTAATTCAAAGCCAGCTCAGGCAGGAAAGCTCTCATACTCTTAACAAAAAGTCAGAAGTGGAACTGTGACTCAAAGTGATAAGAGCACTACTAGCCTTGATGAGCACAAAAGCGTACGGACAGTGCCCAGGTCCTTAGTTTCAGCCCTAGGACTGACAAAAATCTTTAAAAATGCTTCTTTTTGCTTTTTGAGTAAGGCTACTAGGGCATGAACTCAGGGCTTGGATGTTATTCCTTAGCTTTTTTCACTCCAAGTTGGCATTCTACCACGTGAGCTACAGCTCTACTTCTGGCTTTTTGGTAGTTAATTGGAGGTAAGATTCTCACAGGGGCTGGGAAGGTGGCTCAGTGGTAGAGTACTTGCCTTGCATGCATGAGGCCCTGGGTTCGATTCCTCAGCACCACATAAGCAAAAAGAAAAAAAGCCGGAAGTGGCGCTGTGGCTCAAGTGGTAGAGCGCTAACCTTGAGCTGAAGAGCTGAGGAACAGTGCCCAGGCCCCACGACCGGACCCCCCCAAAAAAAATTCTCACAGACTTCACTGCCTAGGTTAGCTTCTAACCACGATCCTCAGATCTCATCTCCTGAGTAGCTAGGATTACAAGCATGAGCCACAAGTACCCAGCTGTTTTTGGTTTGGGGGGTTATTTTGGCAGGGGTGGGGGAGTTAAAATAGATGTTCCTGAAATGATCCCCAAGAGTTAGCTAGGCTTCCCCCACACACACACCATCTTTATCTCTGTTTATTCAAAACTAAGCAACCAATTTAGTAAGGCTACTGTGCCTTTTTAAAAAAACATTTTTTTCTATGGTACAGGGATTAAACATCTCTAGCCCTCAATAAATGTTGCTATCCTTGCTTTTTTTTTTTAACCTTGAACACCAAGCCTCTGGTTTTTTTGACCTCTGATAGTTCCCTAGCATCCTGTATATGGCCTCTTGTTTCTCTAGGGATCCTTTACCTTGTACATGTTCTCAGAGCAGAGCAGCTAGAGATCACTGTTGAAAGATGAGGAGATCTACAATTGGCCCAGAAACAGGCAGTTTGAAGATTAGATCATTGACTCTGGTGTGCAAATAATTCTTTCTGACCTTGAACAGATTTACCCTAAAGGCCTTAGCTATAAAGTAGAACTAACAATAATTGCAGCACTCTTGAGAATTACATGAGATTAGTACTTAACTGCCTTTTGCATAGTAAGCAACAAAGAAGTACTGACATGGCCAAAAAAAAAAAAAAAGATGAAGATTGAAAATGATGAAGTATTGATTTGAACATACTATTGAGGTTGGTGACCCCTCATTCATTAACATGAGCTAAACTTGGAAGCATAAACAATAAACAAGGCATGGCTTCTGTTAGGACAAGATGGGTAAAGAGGCATGAGGTATGAGTTTTGTCACCAGCACTGCACACATTCGTCCACACACATCTTTCTTGGTTAAGTTCATAACCCCACCCTACAACCCAGAATTTTAACATAATACATTTCATCTGAGTGCTAATTTGGACATCGCAGCAGCCATCAACTTCTAAATGAAATTGGGGTTCAAAACCAGCCTAGGCAGACAAGTCCACAAGACTCCATTGCCAAAATAACCAAATGCTGGATTGATGGTGTGGCTCAAGTAGTCAAGAGTGACCAGCTGCAGTATATTTTTCTGGGTATCCAAGCTCAGCAGTAATTACATTGAAGTGGGCTCAGCCTTCCTAAAAATGGCTAGGCAGGAATAAGTGATACTTTATTCAAACAGAAATAACCAAAGACTTGTTTTCCCTTGAAAAGTAGTTTACAGTTCTCCAGAGGATTAGGAAATTGTCTCCCTTAGCATAGCATATCAAGCCAATCTGATCAGACATTATAGCTCATAAACAGTGTAAAGGCAAGCTACAAATTCCTACACAGACATACGTAAGAGCAATTGTGGCTGTTAAACTCGCTTCTCTTTTATGTTTTCTTTGTTTCATGTTGCTGCATCTATCGAACACTTTAGACAAAAAACAATGAAAAATTAGGGCAGTCTTTGCTTCTCCATTTCTATCATACCATTGGCTTCTTTTTTTTTTTTTTGGGTCCAGTCGTGGGGCCTGAACTCTGGGCCTGACCCTCAGCTCTTCAGCTCAAGGCTAACACTTGAGCCACAGCGCCACTTCCGGCTTTTTTCTTTTTGCTTATGTGGTGCTGAGGAATCGGCTTTTTTCTTTTTGCTTATGTGGTGCTGAGGAATCGAACCCAGGGCCTCATGCATGCAAGGCAAGCGCTCTACCACTGAGCCAACTTCCCAGCCCCACCATTGGTTTCTTATTTGATCATTTAAACTCTGCTCCAAACACAGATGGACTTAGATGCCCTTCCTGCTGCGGGCAGTCAGAAGCCTGTAATGTTTGATATGGATCTTCAAGGTGGACAAGAGGAGATTAGATTGGTCTCTCTGGGACCAACACAATTCATTTTGTAAGAAAGTTATACTCAAGGCCCCAGGATTGCCAAGAGCAAAAAGGAAGCAGTTCAGCCTCCTCTTATCAAGATCCACAGTTGGTTCCACATTAAGCAGTGAAGTGCCGCATGGTAAAAGGATTTGAATAATGAATTGGATCAGAAGCCAAGAAGGAGGTTCCTGCCACCCATGATTAGAATGTAAATTTCATGTGTTACAACTTTATTACCATTTTCTGCTGCCATGTATCACCAGGACTGAGATCTGCAGTGTGGAGGAAGTTGTTGTTTTTCCTGATGGAAAGGTTTTTTTTTTTCTTTTTTTCCCCCCCTATTTATTCACACATATTTATGGAACTATGTTCTGGAAACTGTAATATCAACTCTGCACTTTGAGTTTTAACCTTTATAACAATCCCCATATTTAATTCCTCACAATTGTCTGGAACTGTATTATTTTACAAGGTGCTTTCACATATATCCTTGCATCCTCTTCTTATGTGGAAGATCTATTATCCCTCATTATATAATTGAAACTAGCTCTACTAGTAAATGGGAGGTGATTCCTCAATTCCCTGTGCTTCTACCATGGGTCTCCCTCTGAAATTATCAGAGGCTCTAGTATAGACTGAACACTTGAAGGCTTGACCCTAGTTCTACTTCTAGACCAGCACCATCAGAATCAGCTGGGAACCTTCTGAATAAGTCCTAGCAATCTGTGTGTGAGTAAGATGGTGGTTCTTACCCAGGCTACAGATCAAGAACCACTGGACAAGAGTATAGTTCCTAGATGACTGAAATCTAGCGGAGTATAACCTACCTGGTTAGCCATCTGAGACCTCTCATGCCAGAAATGACAAGCCAGAACTTAAACTCTGGTTTGTCTGGCTCTATATTGAGCTGTCTTCAAGATCACAGTCTATCTTACAAATTCTAGGCCTTTTAATTCCTTTCTAAAATATTTGGAGGAGGAAACAAGCTCTTCTAGAGTAAGGCACAAATAAATTCTACCTTTTTTAGTGCATTCTGTTTCTATGTGAGCCAACATTGGGTAGGAATGCAGGAAAGTAGATCTCGGTAATAGCTATTAGGAAAGTCACACATCCAGAAAAAAATGGAGGGCCCAAAATGGCCACTCAGAGTAAGCACGTTCATCTAGACCTGTGGTGGCTATGGTTCTAGTGTTCCTACTGTGTGTGTGTGTGTGTGTGTGTGTGTGTGTGTGTGTATGTCTCCATTCTGGTTTCTGAACTCAGGGCACAGGTACTGTCTCTGAGCTTTTATGCTCGACTAGTGCTCTGCTATTTGAGCCACAGCTCCACTTACAGCTTTTTTGGTGCTTAGTTGGAGATAAGAGTCACAAACTTTCCTGCCCAGGCTGCCTTCCAACCTTGAGCCTTAGATCTCAGTCTCCTGAGTACCTAAGATTACAGGCACGAATACTGAACACCAAAACAACTACTGTTTTATTAGGATAGATTTAATGGCAAGAGGGATAAGTTGCCTTGTCTTGGCAATATCTATGGAGCTATAGGTTGACATTTTGTGGGCTACCTAAAGCTAACTGGAATCCTTGCTGGTGTACTCCACAGCAGTATTTCTCAACTGAGAGTTTCAGTCATCTATGGAGGCTTCCAGCCCTGTGGCTTATATACAGATACCCACGTGTTTCTTATGAATTTCACCTGCATTTTACCTCCGTGAAGTAAGGGTTCACTCCAAGGCTTAGTCAAAGCTCCAGGGTTATCAGGGAGCTGGGAACCATCCAAACATGAGTGTTGTTAGGCTTCCTCTACATTCTCTGAGATGTGCAGAGGAGCTGCCTGAACCTGAGCCTGCAGGTGCAATGCATCCCTTCTTGAAAGAGGAAAACTGTCACCCATGCATAGATCCCTTCCTATGAGCTGATATTTAGAGGAATGTGCTGTGGTTGTACCTGGGGACCTCAGTTGAAGAAGGAAGGTCTTGGAGATTAAGAGGAACACTAAGCAGAAAGGTTCATTGAGAAAGACAGCTAGAACTTCCACATAGGAGGGACTCAGAAAGCCAGTCATATTGATGGCATTTTCTGGGGATTTTTAAGTACTTCATTGGGGCAGATTGTGCAGGCCCTTGGATATAATGCTCTAATTGGTAGGCTTCTTTTCCTTTCCATAGAAGGACAGTATCCAAAGTTTTGACTTGTCCCTATATTTGTCTTCTGTCTTTATTCAACATGTGTTCCTGGTCTTGTGTTGGACATTATCTCTCCAGCCCTGTACTTTATCTCTCCATTTTCTATTTCCCCATCTGCTTAGGCAGGATGCCAGGAGCTTTCTGTCACTGCAGTCCTGACATAAGCATAGGGGCCCTGACACCTCCAGAGTCCTTGTTTCCCTATCTGCCTATTGTTCCATGGATTCCCATCATTGGCACTGTACCAAGTGCCTTGCCTTTCCTATCTCATTCTCCACCATCAGAAAAAGGTCCAGCCTCTAGCCTTCTTTTACAAATGAGGGGACTGAAACTTGCATAGGTCTCTCAGCCACACAGTGTTGAAGTGCTGGAGGCAGGATCCAAATCCAGGTCTGACTGCAAATTGTCCACTCTTAACCATTGTGATGGACAGGCTGGGACAGCTAAGACAGGCAGGGGGATGGCTTGTTTTGAAAGTCTTGATGCATGTCTTTTTCAGCCCCACAGGGCTTGGCAACAGAAGTGGGATCTGGGGCTGGGATGCTCACCCATGTGAGCTACAGCTGTGGTTGTAGCTCAGCCATGGCCTCCAACGGCAAGGACTGGAGTTAGAAAGGAGCAAACGGAGGCCATTTTGTTTCTTGTACTGCTTTCTGTGGAGTCTCTTTTTTTCTAACTTTGTACATTCTTCTCAGGTCAGTAAATGATAGAGTCTAAAGAGTTACTAGACTTCCAGGTGCAGTGCTGGGGACCTCTCTGTACATGACTCAATATGCCTGGAGTGAGTGCAGGTCAAGTCTGAGTCACAGATTCCTGGGGGCAGCCAGAGCATCCTATGAGTTCTCCCAGCATGCTCTGGGTTTTACAATCTTCTACATGCAAAGCTTGCTTTTGTACAATAGTCTGCATGACAGGAGGTGATCCAGACTTGTCTGGGGATGTAGAAGGTACTGAATAGCTGGGAACTCCATGGAGCAGACGCAGCCCAGACCCAACATGGGCGCCCAGCAGTGTGCTTGTTTCCAAGCATCCCTGCACCCTGCCAGCTATCCCTATCATGTGTCCCTCTCCACATACTCAAGGGCCTTTCTGCAAAGAGGAGTGGGAAGAAATCCATAACAAAGCCACCTAACCTTCCCAGGTTGGGAGGGCAGAGCAGAATCTTACAGGGCATATAAGACCAGATGCTAGAGAAATAAGTCCTCTGGTTTGGGGGTACCCAGTGTAAGAAATGAGAGGTGAAGGACCAGTATGGGCTTCAGGCTTTACTGGAGGACAGACATGCCAGGGGGGGCAGTCATGTGGGTCACACAGGTTATATTACGTGGGTTGTGGGAATTCATGGGGAGAGTCAGTTCCAAGAACAGATGTTAGGAAGGTGTTACATGGACTAAAGGAATTGGGAGAGACACATTCCGAGAAGGAAGTTAACCCAACTGGGGCAGGAATTCACACATCACCAGGAAACTTAACAGATTTTGGTAAACAGGTGGGGACACAAGGTGGGGACTTAATCGGTAGTTTGACTCCAAGACCTTAGACCCAGGTGTCCACAGGATGACACAGTGACACGAACATAGCAGAGCTTCCTACCTCTGAGATTTCTCTTCATAATTTCATGGCACCTGCTCTGAGCTCCCCAGAGGCCTTGAATCTGGTTGTGTTCCTGTGACTACCCTTCAAATTCCTTTGTGTTTAGGGAAATTTCCACGTCCTTCTCTAGCTAGCAGATCTGATCCATCTGAGTCACATTGAACCTCCCATTTACTCACTTAGGCCTCTGAAGTCCGGGTGGCCCAGGCCTCACGCCAAACCCACTACTTCTAACAGCAGTCCTATTATGATGGCTTTTATACTTAAATTTCCTTTCTTCCAAAAGCCTCCCAGATCTTTAACAAATTCAAGAATTATGCTGCAAGGCAAGAATCTGAAGGAAAATATCTATTTTAATTCTACTTCTTCCGTGGCCTTGCACAATTGTTTTGAAGGATGGATTAATAAAGATTTATAAACGTGGGTTGGGTAGGTGGGTGAGGTACCCTTCAGGCCCCACCTACTTTCACCATCTCATCTTTCTAATAATCAGAAGAAGAGATCAAGTTCATCATAAGGATGTTTGCCTCTCTACCTGTCAGAGGATGCTGGTCAAGCAAATGCATGCTAAGGCCAAGTTCTTGTTCACTTAGAACAGACAAGAGCAGATGCCTGGAAAGATAACCTGGGCTTGTAAGGTAAAAAATTTTGTCCACACACCTCAATCATCAGTGCCTAATTTCAGCTTGCCATGAGAAATACAGTTCATAAGCTACTCCATGGTGCCTGTCACTGAAAGATAAGGAAGTGTGGGGACAGGAGGTCTGAGCTGGCTAGGACCGGTCCTTTCAAGGGTCTGGACACCTTGTTTTATGTGGCTATCTAGCTCTGACTACTGATACCTTACTTGGGGTTCTGGAAATGTCAGCAGATTTTGTTTTCTTAGAGGAAAGAATACTATCTCAGTACAGGTTAAACAACCCCAATCTGAAAAGCTGAAATCTAAAATCCCCCTAAATCCACATTTGGGGAGCATAGACATGACACCACAAGTTGAAACTTCTATACCTCACTTCATGAGATGAGTTGCAGTCAGAATTTAGAAAGGAGTTCCATGTGTAGATTTGGGCTCCCTCCCTCAGGTATCTTAATATCTATGTGCACACATTCTAAACAAACAAGCAAACAAACAAAGGCTCAACCTGTATCCAAATTTGATCTCCTGACTCAAATTGCCCATTCATTTTGATGACAACAATCTCACAGGGAAACGGTTCATGCCATTCCTACCTCAGAAAGTACCATTGGCTTTTCACCATTATAACAAGGAGTCTCTCAGCTCCTTTACAGAAGCAATCTTTGGGTCAGTCTCTCACTCTTTTCTCAGTCTTGTTTACCACCCTAGCTCTCCTATGGCCTGGGCATACCTGACCCATACCTAACCTTTGCCAAGACATTTTTGTTTTGCCATGTTTTCTCTCAGTTCCCTCTGGAAATCTTTCTTAGCAGTCAGGGCTGACTCAAAAGGCATCTCTTTGGGACATTTTCTTTGATCTCGAAAGTCAGAATCTTGTTAGTTCTTGTGTTACTACAATCACAAAGTCCCCTGCTTGTGTCTATGTTCAATAGCAGTGACCTGTAAAATGAATGCCTTTAGAATGAAACAGACTTGAATTAGGTCCTTCTTTTCTCATTTACCTGCCATGTGACTTTTGGGAAATCACTAATTCATTTCCTTGTCTTATAGAAAGTAAAACCTAATGGACTGGGCCCTATGGTGTATGCCTGTAATCTTAGCCAGTTGGGAGGCAGAGACCAGAAAGGTTAAGGTTTGAGGCCAACTGGGAAAAGGGCAAAAATGACATCCCATTCAACCAACAAGCATGGTGGTGTGCATCTGTCATGAAGCATAGGTGGTGGCATCATGATTCAAAGCCATCCTGGCAAAAAATAAAAGATCTTATCTGAAAACTAAAACAAATCAAAACAAAAAGACTGAGGGGCAAGGCTCAAGTGGGTAGAACACTACCTTAGCAAGCTTGAAGCTGTGAGTTCAAACCTCAGTACTTCCAAATGAACCAACAGAAGTAAAGCCAAGTCTTATTTGACCTTAATGTGCACAGATTGTATAAAGTCACATCTCTAAGATTCTAGAGAGAATAAAACCATTATGGGTGAGCTAAATCTTGTAATCCCACCCAACTGCCCTACATGCCACACCCATCAGGGCCTATGAAAGCCATCTTGGGGTACCCCCATCCAACCCCAAGCCCTTAATGTTCCTCAATTTCTCTATTGGAGCTGTGGTGCCAAACAGAAGTAAAAAGAACATTATGGGCTTTAAACAAAACTCCCAGGACAAAGTCTATTGTTAATTGGAAAATAAATAGCTCTCCCAGTACCTTCTTTCAAGAGGCCCCCCCTGCCATGCAGGTTGGAAGACAGTTACACCTCCTTTGAGGATAATAATGACTACCCAGACTCCTTCAGAAGAACATGGGGAAGATGAATGAGACAGTACACCTGGCAACTCTTTGAGGTCTTATGAGGAAGATACCTTGAAATAGAGAATACAGGTGTGCTCTGCTGTGACTTGAGAATTTGGTGGATTTTATGAAAATCTGAACCTACAAAACAGGCACATTAAGGGGTGAAAATTAGCATCACAAACAGCCTCTTGGCTAAACAAAAAGAATCACAGCAGGATCCCTTTAAATAGCCAGCTCCCCTGGTGCATTTAAAATATGACTCAATTTGCAAAGAATTTGATTTACATATACCCAGTTAGGAACCCATCTACTACAGAAGGAGAAGCACATATGGTTTTTACAGCATTTTTTTTAAATAATAAAGATCGATAACTGTGGGATTTAAAAAATACAAACTATTTCTTTCTTCTCATCATCTTTAATCTTCTAGCTAGGAAAAGTGCACGGCTGCCGCTGTGGAGGTTGGGCGTGGCCCTCAGAAGCTCCTCTCTAGAAACTGGCAGGCAAAAAGGGGTGGCCTGGCTTACAGCTGATGCCTGATTGAAATAAATAAATTAATAACTGACTTGAGATCACTGCAGAACACAATGTGGTACCACTAATTGGGTTAAAGCATTTCCAACTTAACATAAGATTTTTTTTTTAAAATCATTAGATAGTGAATCTCTGATGTCTGAAAAGGTCTGACCCTGAAAAGAAGCCATATATAGCTGCTACAGAAGCCACTAGAAATGAGCAAACCCCCAAAGAGACAAGAAGTTACAAGCCTCTCCTTCCATAGTCAGAGGTCCTGCCAACCGTCTACAAGTGCCTGGCTCAAGACCGTCTTCTTGCCTCCTTCTTCCTCACACCCTGAAGAACCCTTAACTGTTTTGCTGAGTTGAAGATCAGATCTTTCTTGCAGCAGGCCAAGCATGTGCTCCACCCACTCCGCCATCTTTAACCTTAGAAGCTTCTCAGTAGAGCAGGCCCAAGCTGGGGAACAGGAAAATAAGCTGTCTTTTTGATTTTCACATGAAACTGAACATAGTACTTCCTGATCTATAATTAGAAATGACCAAAGAACTTCTTTATCTCAACTGATAGGGTAAGGTATAGAGCGGCCTGAGAAACACCAGCCCACAGCGTGAGAATGGAACTAATGAATGTCTCCTTCCTTTCTTCCTCACCCTTTTGTTAGGTCTGCCCAGGAAAATGGCAAATAATTGAGAGAGACAGAGATGTCCCGACCTGCAGGACTTCAACGAGGGCAATGAACCTAAGCGAGAAGGAATGAAGGGACAAGAGACACCAAGAATGACAGCAAGACAAGGATTCTGATCAAGCTGCTAATTTTTATTTTTCATTGGCCATAGCAGCTGTAGGATGTTTGCTTAGGGCAGGGTGAAAATGTGGTCCTTAGCAGCTACCTGGTGTTTGTTTGGGGCAGGATGAAAGGACCAGATTCTGTAAACAGCCTGGAGATGTTCCAGCAAGATAGTCAAGCTTATCATGCAGAGAGACTCCCTGCAGGGCTCCTGACAAGAGACAGAGAGAGACACAGAGACAGAGACACAGAGACAGACAGGAAGAAGGAGGAGGAGGAGGAGGAGGAAGGAAAAGAAGGAGAAGGAGGAGAAGGAGAAGGAGAAGAAGAAGAAGAAGAAGAAGAAGAAGAAGAGAAGAGGAGGAGGAGGAGGAGGAAGAGGAGCAGGAGGAGGAGCAGGAGGAGAAAGAGGAGAAAGAGGAGGAGGAGGAGAAGAGGAGGAGGAGGAGAAAGAGGAGGAGGAGGAACAGGAAGAAGAGGAGGAGGAAGAGGAGCAGGAGGAGGAGGAAGAAGAGGAAGAGGAGGAAGAAGAGGAGGAGGAAGAGGAGTAGAAGGAGGAAGAGGAGCATGAAGAGGAGGAGGAGGAGATTGAACTCAACAACACAAGGAAAGTTTCTAGAGGAGATGGTTGGGAGTCTTATGGGACAGGAGAGATAGGAGACAGACAGAAAGACAAGCAAGAAGAGCCTGAATGTTTAGAACTTCTGAATATTTACAATTATGTTAGTAGAAACTGTGGCAATAAAAATAACGTGTTTGGGCTTTATGGAGTTGTTTAGAGGGTGTCTGGGGATGATGTAGAAGGCAGAAGGCCCTGAGGATATAGAAAGTAGATGGGAGTCACTCACCAATGTAGACTGTAGACGCTGTGGTAAATGCATGGCCAGCAGTGGTAAAGGTGAGTAAGCCAGAATGGAGCTCCTTTGACAGTTCAGGCCCATGGAAGGGTGGTCAGGGTACAAATTAAGCCTCAGAAAAAGAAGAGGAAGGAATCCTCCTCTTGTTGATACCATAATATAAGCTTAGGGCCTAAAAGGAGACTGGCATACATTCGTTCTGGCAGAAAAGAGATTATTAGAGAGGTACCTGAACTGCTGGCCCACAGGAGGTGTAGCTGTGTAGCTGCATAGAGAGACTGGGGTGTATGTAGGCAGAGGGCAGGCAGGGAGAAGGAGTAGCCACGCCAGATTTGGATGTGACCTCAGAGCCTGGGAACCTCCCTCAGTCAGAAGGAGGCATGACCAGGGCTGTCCAGGATGTGACTTCAGAGGAAGGGGAAGTGACTTTCCAGCCTGGAGGACCTCCCACTGCCCCTGGGCTGTGCAGATGTTGGGCGGAGACTTTTAGGGAAGGACAGGGGCAGCCCCTCATGGAAAACAAAGGGGGAGGGGAGTGTACCTGCAGAAGGGGCCATTTTCCCAGATGGACCTGTCACCCGACCGAGGTGAGGTTTAGTGACGTTCCCCTTTAAATACAGGTCCTTGACCCTCGGTGAATAAGAATTTCTGGACAACTCACAATGGTAAGAAAACTTGGTAGAGCTTTATTGAGTTAGTAAGCAAGCAGATGGGCAGACAAAACAGGCACAAAAGAGTAGGGGCACACTCTAAAGGAATGTGGGTGCTCTCATAGGAAGAGACACGCTGGCTCCTTGGCTGGTAGGGTATTTCTATGGTAAAGTTATGCAAATCTGGGCTCTTTTTGCTCCATCCACACGGCTGTTATTCTCTGGGTTTCCAGGTGAAATGCATCCTGCCATAAAACAGAGCCTTATCCCTGAGACAAGGCCTTTTATCTGCTATCTGCTGTTAGGTTTTTTAAAAGAGGTAGCCAAGTAAGAACTGCACCACACACGTGGTATTCAGGTAAGGGGTAGGTTTATTCATCGTTCTGGCTGGCACCAGGCCATCTTGGTCCTCCACGCGGTGGGGAAAGGCCTGGGAAAGAGAGAGCTGGGAAAGAGAGAGAGAAAGAGAGAGAGCTGAGGAAAAGAGCTAAGAGAGAGCTAGAAAAGAGAGAAGAGCTAGAAAAGAGCAGAGGGGGGATGTCTAGGAAAGGTGGGAAAGAGAGAGCTAGGAAAGAAGAGCTGGGAAAGAGAGGAGAAAGAGCTAGAAAAGAGCAGAGAGAGAGAGAGAGAGCTAGAAAAGAGAGAAAATAGCTAGAAAAGAGAAGAGCTAGAGAAGAGCAGAGAGAGGGATCTGGGCCTGGGCGAGGCCTTATCTAGGGTATGGGCGGAGAAAGGTGTGGCCACATCAAATTCAGATGTGACCTCAGCGACCTCTTCCAGGTGTGCCAGTTGCCTAGGTAACACAGGTACTAGGTGGAGGCTTTGCTGCAAGGAGGGTGGAGTCTGCTCGCCATCCAGGAGCGGACCTTACATCTGCTGGGCTATTTTGGGGGTGGGTGGGTGGGTATCCTGACTGTTGTTCATCCTTGGGTGGGTAAGAAATGCATCCCTCAAGAAAGAATGCATTTAGTTGCCCCTCTTTGAAGCAAAGACAGCATTTCTAAGTTTCTAGATACGTATTTCTGAGTTGCCTACACCAGGCCTGAGTTTTCTTAAGTTATCCTGCTTCATTTCCCCCAAATGATGTTTGTTCCCTTAATCGTATGGGAAGTTCGTAAGGGAAGTATATGAAGGAATATCGACTCTATTTAGTGTTAGCTGTGTATCTCATTTTCCCCAGTCTATCCAGCTTCAGACCTAACACCTTCCTCCTTTCCCTTTCCTCTCCATTCTGGCCTTCAGCTCTTGGGCTCTAGTAATCCACCTGCCTCAGAGTCCTAAGTAGCTGGAACTATAGGTGCATTTCACAAGGCTTGGCAGTGGTTTCCGCTTATACCCTGCATCCTACTTGTTAAAGATACTGGTTGTGCTATTACTACAACCATCCTCATAGTTTGTATTTGAATAGAGTCCAATGGATATTCAGGCAAATGAACACTACTATTACTAAAGCTTTGGCCCATAGCAATAGGGATAAACTAGAGACAGAAGTTACTAAATGTTCTCTTCAATGACCAAAAAAAACAAAGACCAAGAGAGAAAAGTTGCATAAAATAGTCATGATTACACAGTTATTTGCTTATGAACATCCATCATCATTCATATCTCACCCAGTTCATAAGTCCTTTTGTGGCTCAGTCTCCTAACTACCAACTGTAAGCTATAATTAACATCTGACAGGACAATGAAAACTGTGCAAATCTATTTCACAATCAAGTTTTATAAATTGTAAAAGATGGAGAAGTTTCATAGGACTGAGGACAGTGAAATCAGAGAACTGTTCAAATTGTATCATGATGCAAAAATTTTTGGGTGGTAGGGGCTGGGAAGGTGGCTCAGTGGTAGAGCGCTTGCCTTGCATGTCTGAGGCCCTGGGTTCGATTCCTCAGCACCACATAAGCAAAAAGAAAAAAGCCAGAAGTGGCGCTGTGGCTCAAGTGGTAGAGCGCTAGCCTTGAGCTGAAGAGCTGAGGGACAGTGCCCAGGCCCAGAGTTCAGGCCCCACGACCGGCCCCCAGGTCAGAGCTAGTGACCCTAGAAGAAGGTCAGAAATCAAAATATATGTATCAAATGATTAAGAAAAGCCTTTAGAGAAATTCATAAATTTGAATACTTTGGTGCAAATGTTCCTTTATGTGATTGGTTATAAAAGTCAAATATAAAGCAAAAGATGTAGTGCCATCACTTTGTACAATCACCTTGATAAAATGTTCCAAAGCAGAGAAATTAACTCACCCATCCAAGAAATGAACATGAAGTACAGCAAAGGTAAGATTTTAATGGCTTTGGCAGTCATGTAAGATTGGCTGTGTGGTGAGCAAAGTCCCTCAAAACAGGAGAAACATTTTATCCTACTATTCATTGGCTATCCTATTCATTGGCTGGGTACTATGAGGTGTACAATCTTCCCAGATGTCACCCAGGTTTTATTATTTTTATTGGGTATTATTAACATATGCACCTCTCGAGATTAGTTGAAGTTTAGAAGCAGGCTTTGGTTGTCTCCATTCCCGAACTCCCCTCATTCTCTTGGGGTGAGGAGGGGGTTTGGAATATTTGCTTTTTGGTACATACAGTTTTCACTTTTTTGTTTCTCTGTGGTCCATACTTTCCCTTGAGAGTTGGCCCTCTTCTAATGCCTGGAATGCTAAGGTTGCCACTATGAACTCAGAATCAGGTCAGCTGGTGTTGTACAGTGAGAAAACAGAGAAGCCACATTTTGAGAGATCGAATTGGGAGTCTTTATTAGAACACTGGCAGTCCTGTCTCAAAGATCTGCAGTCTAGAACAGAGCTAGCACATGGCTTTTAAAGACAAAAACCACATGCTTGGGGTGGAGACCACCTTTAACAGCCTTAACAATAGTGTTATGCATAAAACAAACTTGCTAGATGAGCATACTCATTTCTAATAAAAGTGTCAGACATAGGCAGAGCAGACTATGCAGGGGGATAATAAAGGGCAATCAGAACCCCAATTATTTAGAGGGAACAGGAGCTTCCTGGAGCTCAACAACTCAAGACATTTTTTCAATCCAAAGAATGCCCTCTATCACTTCTAGAGTTCTCAGAAAGACCCCATCTTCTATTAACTTTTATTAAGATGCATAGATGGTATTACTTAGCTCCACTATCCACATTTCGATAGCTAGCTTTGAAAATGGGCCACCAATCATTATTTCCTACAAAAGCAAATGACTTATTGTTTGCTCTGATTTAAGAATTAATGCAAGCCAGGTGCCTGTGGCTCATGCCTGTCATCCTAGCTACTCAGGAGGCTGAGATCTGAGGATCTCGGTTTAAAGCCAGCACGGGCAGGAAAGTCCGTGAAACTCTTATCTCCAATAAACCACCAGAAAACTGTAAATGGCACTGTAGCTCAAGTGGTAGAGCGCTAGCCTTGAGCTGAAGAGCTGAGGGACAGCACTCAGGCCCAAGGACTGACCCCCCCAAAAACAAACAAAAAAAGAAATGCATGTTTTAAATATAATATAAATATCATTAAGTATAAGATTTAACAGTTTAATTGTATAATTTGAAGTTTTGAATTTTTTTCCAAGTTCCAGCCCCAATAAAAACATTCTCTATTTCTATTGAATATAAGATTGTCTCTTGTAAATGACTTCCTGTTAAGTGTCTTCCTAGAATTAAGTAAGGAAGAGTTTCTTCTAAAATTCCAGCCTAAACTATATTCTGTGTGTTTGGATGGCTAGGTAGCTTTACAGAGGGAGAAACTTGACATATCTGCATGACAAGAGAGTCACAAAGGAAATCTCTAGAACAAAGGAAACCTCTGCTTCAAAGACAAGTTTATGTCCCCTGAATTTGTTATTGCCATTATTTGCATTTCTCTCCCCACAGTGTTTCACAGTGAAATACCAGTCAATTGTCAACCCTACTCCTTACCCTTTGTCCTGTGCCCCTCCCTCTACCTGGACTTAGCTGCAGGACCTCTGAGTAGAGGGGGCTAATTCAACACCCAGAAGCTGTGATTCTCATTGAAGCTGAAGCCAACACTGACGCTGAAGCCTGAGCTGCTCTCACCATACTTAGTGACTGTGGAGTCTTCACTGGGACCTTCCAATCTTTTCTAGGGTAGAGTGGAAGGGGCTGTAGCCCAAGTGTCTATAGATTGATTCTGTCTCCCTCCATTAGTCACTCAAGTGTCCTATGAAGAAAGCCCTTAGGAAAGAGGTTTGTCTACTAGCCACAGTTCAGTGACCATCTTTTTGCTCTTTTATCTCAAATGTACACTTCCTATAAACCCTCAGCTCGCTTTGGATGGCATGGACCACATTTCCTTTCTTCCTTGTAATGGAATGAAGTAGAGGGATTTTTTTTTTCATTTGCTTACTGCAAATCAGAGAATATTCTACTGTTGTAAGGCAAGAAAACAGAGAAGCCACATTTTGAGAGATTGAATCAGGAGTCTATTAGAAGGCCAGCGATTGTAGGCAGACTCATCCCAAAGACCTTCAGCCACACAAATACACTTAACACTGTCAGAAAACTGAGCCATGAGAGCCAGAGAGGAAAGAAAGAGCAAAAAAACAATACTAACAAACCAGATTGGCTCCAGTGGAGAACTGAAGTAGAAAGCCATGTTGACTGGAAGAGAGCCAGGAGACAGAACAATAGCAGACAGAAGACATGTGGGATGATGTACCCATGCCTGAGTCGGTCCAGGTTTAAATAGGGACAGGTCAGGGAACAAGGAGTCAAGGAGCTTGAGAGTTCACAACTCAAAACTGGCAGGTCCAGTTGTTAGAACCAAGAAAAATAAGAAAAGAGTGAAAATTCAATGTAGCTAGCAGAAATAGGTCAAAATATTTAACGCAGGACCTCTTTGTAGAGAGATTAATTATTAAAAGGAAATTCTCAGAGATAGAGACTCAGAGTAAATTAGGGAGTTGAACAAGTTAAGTGTGGTAAATGACAGTGAAACTCAGAAAAAAGCCAGGAAACCTGGAAGGTGGTTTGATTTGGGGTGTGATAAGGAAGACACTTGGAATGTGTTCTGGTAAATGTCAGCTAAACCCTTATCAGGAATGAAACAAAGGGGGAACCTGGAATGTGGTTTTTGCTTGGATTGAAAATTTGATTGGATTGACAATTGTTACTTGTAATTACTAACTGCTGGTTCTGCTTCTGTATGCCTTCTTGCTATCACATACACTGCCACCTGCCTGTGGCTTGCTGGTTCCTTACAAACCCTGCTTTAAGAGAGCTTGGCTGCTGTTCTTCACTATCCCACTAGTAGAGAGCAGTCGCTGCACGGCTACTAAAGATTCCTAGCCCGATTGAGTGTTGGTGACTCCTTTTGTTGATCGTGGTTTGGAGTCCTTCCTGCTCCAAGAAGTTGGGATACTTCACAGTAACCTATTGTCCAAGTCCCTGGCCTTGCCTCTAGGAATTCAGGCATGCCTATCACTTGGGAGGTGGGGCATCCCTGCTTCTACCTTGAAGACAAGATGGTGCCAGTTAAACCCAATACCCTATCATCCACCACGTGGCCAATATGGTGCCAGTTAGATTCAGCATCCCTACTTCACTACAATCAAAAGGGCATGCTACATCTGACCAACTTTATGATGGCCTTCATGTGGAGTTTCACTATAGGAGGGTTTGGGGGATGAGAATCCCCACTAAAAGAAGGACAATCCTTGATTCAATTCCACACTAACCTTCCAAATCAAAGACACCTTGGAATTCTCAATAAAAAGGCATTTTGAGGAATTTAACATGAAAGGGAGCCCAAAACCTGAAAAAGCAACAAAAGTCTGTCAATTCAGGACAAATAGAAAGGAAAAGGGGAAGACTCCGGGCTGGCTCAAGTGGTAGAGTGCCTGCATAGCAACTGTAAGGCTGTGAGTTCAAATCCCAATATTGCCAGAAAAGAAAAGAGGAGTTGAGAGCAAAGAGGCTCAAAATGGTATAACTTGCCTAGGTGAATTTACACCTTCTAGACTAAGCTGGTGAACCTGGTTTAACTTTTCCTAAATAAGTAGTCATTTCACCTGGCAAGTTTAATTTTGTTAACCCTGGTTTTTCTCTAAATGTGGAGGCAATAAATTTAGTATGGCTTTAATATTACCTCAATATTGGATGTCTCTCATTGTACATGATCCTGGTAAGGTTCTCACATCATATCTTGATCTGATGTGTGCAATATGCTGTGAGCCTAGTTTTCCTGGCATGTGTTTGTGTGTTCTTGATTTAATCTGCTAAATTCTTATGTACTCATCTCTAATTTGCATAAATTAGTTCTTGAGCTGTCTTTCCTAAGGTTTGTGCTTGACAGATAATTGTTAGTTTGTATAATAAGATATAGATTCATTCCCTTCAGCGTTAACATTCACAATGGAGTAAACTTCAATTGTATGAAATGGAGTTACTCAGGGTATAGCACAGCCTAGAAGCTACTGTTCTATATAATATGGAGTAACTTTGCAGCACCTGATCAGTATACCACCTGATCTCCACAGTGGCTTAATATCACAGGTATGTACACATGCATGTGTGGAGAAGGTGTATGGTCTAGGTGTGTAATGCCCCATCCTTGATTATGACTCCAGTGCAAGTACAGAGCTGGTGCTTTCTTGATCACTTCTGTGCACCTTTACTACTTCTGTGGAGGCCGCGCCCATATCTCCATTGCTTCAGGAAATTTGTGGGCTAAGACAATCTCTAGATCAAAGTATACCAGATAGTTTCTACCTCTTCTGCCTCTGCCCAGGTCAGGGCTCCTGTCCTCATGGCATCTACAAAATGGCAGTGGTGGCCTTCTCTTGTTCATTCTTTTGTTTTATGTTATTGCCCAATCTGGACCTTAAACTCAGGGTCTTGATCTCTTGTTCAGCTTATAAGCTTGATTATAGCTGGTGTTCTACCATTTAACCCATGCTTCCAGTCTTGCATTTTTTTGCTAGTTAATTGGAGATAGAGTCTCTTGACCTTTTCAGACCAGGCTGGCTTTGAACTGTGATCCTTAGATCTCAGTTCCTAAGTAACTATGATTACAGGTGAGGCCACTAATGCCTACCCTTTTTTGCTTCTTCATTCTTGAATCTCTTTAGTGGTTCTCTCATTTTCCCCCATCTCTAAAGAGGCAGCATTGATGGATACCACTATGGAGTCTTCTCATTTTTTCTTCCCCTTCTACCTCCAATTTAGCTTGGGGACTTGATGTCATCTCTGAATGAGAGATAACATCATTTACATCTTTTCTTTTCTTTTCTTTTCCTTCCTTCCTTCCTTCCTTCTTTCCTCCCTTCCTTCCTTCCCCCCTCCCTTCCTTCCTTCCTTCCTTCCTTCCTTCCTTCCTTCCTTCCTTCCTTCCTTCCTTTCTTCTTTCTTTCTTTCTTTCGCTCGCTCACTCGCTCACTCGCTTGCTTATTTTTTTATTTTTTTATTGTCATGGGGCTTGAAATCAGGGCCTGGGCACTGTTCCTAGGCTCTTTCCCTCAAAGCTAACATTCTACCACTTTGAGCCACAACACCACTTCCAGTTTTCTGGTGGTTTATTGGAGATAAGAGTCTCACAGACTTTCCTGCCTGGGCTGGCTTTGAACCATGATCCTCAGCTCTCAGCCACCTGAGCAGCTAGGATTATAGCTGTGAGCCACCAGCACTTGGCTTCATTTAAATTTTCAACAAAACTTTTTTTTCTCCTTTAAATCTTCAACAAAACTTTTTTTCTTTCAGACAAGGTCATGCTTTATAACCTAAACTAGACTTGAACTTGCAATCCTGAGTGCTGGCATTACCAGCACCTGGCTGTAGGACTTTCCTACAAAATCCAGACATTTGGCAATTTGAGGCTGTAGTTCCATCAACAGACGTACCTCATGTCCACTGCCACATGTGAGAGAATCACAATGCAACAGACACCAAGAATATGTCAGCATATTGTCTCCATATACAACAAATGGGTATAAGATGCTCTCTTCCACTAGTCAAAGATAGAGTCTGGCTGGGAAAAGCAGAGACTGTGCTCTATAAAACCATAATTACAGTCATTGAGACTTAGAATACTCTATTCTGCTGCAAGCTTAAATTTACCAGTCAATTTCCTTGGCCTAACTCAAAAGGTAGTTACTGTCTTTCTTTTGTAAGTACGTATGGTCATTTGGCATCTTTAGCTTTCTGTGAACATTTGTCTGGAAAACAGCCTCAGCTGGTTGTGCATAGTTAAGTTTATTCAACATATAAATCTCTTAAAACCCATGCACTTAAATATTTGTGGTCATGTGGGATATTATCAGTGTCAGGATGGCAGGGTTGAAGGCATTTGGGGTCAGCCTACTTTCTTTAAATCTTCTCCCAACATTTTAGGTTTGGCAAAACTTGCGTTGTGTTTTGCCAAATCCCTGTGCCTATAATTTGTAAACCCCTGTGTATTTTCAAGGAAATGTAGTCCATATGTTTCTGATTGATTTATACTTAACTCATCTAAATGTTGTTTTGTTAGTGTTATTTGATGTCCAAAGAGCCTCAGAGCCTGTTTATGTCTGTCTTAGCTGCCTTTTTCTCCCTTGAGACACAGGAAGATCTGTTTTCCAAAAGTATAAATGAATTTGAATGCTGTACTACCCATAACCCCCAACATCCCCACATTTGGATCTGACTTGAGTTGAATTTGAAATAAAGATCTAAGGAGGCTGCACGGGGCTTTGAAGTTGACCAAACACCACCCTATAACGTCACTAAGAGGAGTCAGAGCCCAAGGCCTCCCTGCTGGGTGAGGACTGTGACCAAGAGCCCCAGCTAACTTCGCAGTATGATCCCTCCCTCATGACCCTGCTTCTCAGCCACAACTAGCCAACAACTCTGTCTCAAGCATCCCTCCCCTTAGGACTCTGTCACCCAAACTTCTTCAAGAAGAGTTGATGGAATGTATTTTCCACAATGAATGACGGTGATCAATCCTCTTGCTAGATCTTAGGTAATAATCCGGCAGAGCAGAAATATATTCTTTGTAAATTGATTAGTTTATTTTTGTGCTGGTATTGGGGCTTGAATTCAGGGACTGGGTGCTGTCTCTTGGCTTTTAACTCAAGGCTGAAACTCTTCTACTTGAATCACAGCTCCACTTCTGGCTTCTTGGTGGTTAATTGGAGATAAAAAAAAAATCTTACGGACTTTCTTGCTTGGGCTGGCCTTGAACCATAATCCTCAGATCTAAGTCTCCAGAGTAGCTAGAATTATAGATGTGAGCCCCAGCAGGGTAGTGGTTTTGAAACAAAAGAAATCCTCAGTTAGTGTTCCATACCACTGAACCTTAATTTTAAACAGTCTGTATTTACTTTGCAAATGAATCCCCCAATTACCAAGCCACAAGCCTTTCAGGTCACTTCTAGTCAGGGTGTACTTGGCAGTAGGAGGAAGGCCTGTCCAGCACTGTTCCCTGTAGTAGCAGTGAGTGTAAGGGCGTGGCTTGAGTTTGGATGACCTTCCACAGTTTAGGGCAGAACTGAGAAGATAACTAAGAATGGGAATAATCTCAGGCCATTGTTACAATTCATAATGGCAGGAAATGCCATTCATTTTGGAGGCAGTACTTTGATGGGCATTGGTTGTGTTCAAGCAAACTTTATTTGGCATCAAGCTGTTTGAGACAAAAATGAGCTAAGTGGGTCTGTAACACATGACAGTATGCAGTATTTGGAGACCAATCTGAGACATTTCTGTCTTTTTATGGACCCCCAAATGTATTAAAGGACCAAGATGCTAGGTAGAGCCGATGGTTTCAAAATATTTAATAGGGGAAAATAGAGTGGGCCCAAAAATGTGGGACCAAGTTAGGAGGTCAGGACAAAGATAGCTAGGGCTCCCTGTCTACAGGGTTTAAGTTATTGCTTCCATACTGTAATTCTCTTCTGCTCCCCTTAAGCTTTCAAAAGATCTTGAGCAATTCTAGCAGTTTGGCCTTGGTTATTTTTTGGGGACCAAGGAAAAGACATATGTCTGTACTATGTAGAGTCTTTAGTGACTGGAAGAGATAGAGGAGACTTGGAGCACTGTGGCATGTGGCGAAAGAGCTGATTTCTGAGTGTAGATGCAGGCCTGCGACTGTTCAGAGGCTTCTGGAATGGGAAGAGCAGTCTTACAATCACCTTCGCTTCAAGCAGTCAGCTGAGATGGGAGCCTAGGACAGCCATGTGGTGTTAGGGAAGAGTGGGGCCTTGAGGAAGGGAGAGCTTGGAGACCTGGGTACCACATTGTGTTGCTTCCTATTGGTGGTCCCATGGGTACCCTTGCAAGTCTGCTTTTGACACAGAGCACCAATGGTGCTGTCATAAATTTCTCTGAGCTGGGGTTCCGTGCAGGAGACAGGCAAGCTACTCTTCCATAGCCAACCAAGCCAATGGCCTCTTGTATCTCTAGAAAGCATCCAGTGTGGCTCCTGGATTGGGTCACATCCCTTTCCCGTGGGTACTGTTTCCTCTGAATGTGCGTTCGTATGAAGCTATCAACCTGCACTGAGGCTGAGGCTGGCAGAGCCCCATGTTTCCTTTAAGGGGCGCTCTAAGGAGAGAGTTCTTCCTCAGCCTCGCATCAGAGCTAATCCAACATATCCCAAGGCCTAGTTTTATTTTGTCATTCATTTTTAAGTTGTGACTTTTTGGAATTGTGGTTAAAATGCACATTGCATAAGATTTACTATGTTAAACATTTTCACATGTGCACTTCGAGGGCCTTCCACGCACTGACTGCATGCCTCTCTTCCCAGACAAGAAACCCATCCAATGGACCTGACCCTCCCCTTCTCACAGCACCACCACCACCACCACCACCACTCACCTTTGGGCTCAGAATCTGCCTATTCAAGGCTCCTTGGATAGGTGGGATCACACAGTATGTGTCCTTTATTATGGTGGACTTATTTCATGGCCTTGCTGGCTTTTCTCTTACAGCCACTGAATTTTCGCTAGAGCATCAGCTGTTCCCCTCCCCCAAGGTTTTGTTTTGTACTGGCAGCTAGGAAATAATGCCAAGTCCATGCCTGATCCAAAATAAGCATATGTGCTAGAAGTTGTTGTTACAGTCACATCCTTTTTTCTATTCTCTCTTTACAGCCTTGAGTTTTCTTTTAATTTCTAAGTACCAGTCATTTCTCATATGGCTTTTTCTAACAGATATTTCTATAAGGCATCTCTGAAATGCTTTGTAATAAAGGAAAAACCTACAAACAAGAGCCAGGCATGGAGTCTCACACCTAGCTGCTTGGGAGGCTGAGATGTGGGGATCATGATTCGAAACCAGCCTAGGAAGGCAAGTCTGGGAGACTCTTAACTCCAATTCACCATCAAAAAAGCTGGAAGTGAAAGTATGGCTTAAGTGGTAGAGCAAATAAGCCAAGTAAGAGTGCTAGGTCCTGAGTTTAACCCCTAATATCAACATATCAACATGCGTGTGCACACGCACACGCACACACACACACACACACACACACACACACACCCCTAGTGTGTCTCTGGCATGATTCTATATCTTGCTGTAAACACAGTGGCTCTTCAGGGACTCCATTCAACCCTTGCTCTCAAAAGCGCTCTTGTATGGGTATAGAGGTAGTGGAACTTTTGAGTATGGACTGGGGCCAAGGTTAGAGACATACCCCTGTATGTCTTGAACCAGTAGGTCCCTAGGTCTCCTCTTCTTCCTCCTCCTCCTCCTTCTGCTTTTGCTGCTTCTTTGTGTTGTAACTGGGGCTTGAACTCAGGGTCTCATGTCTGGCTTTTCATCTCAAAGCTGCTGCGTAGTCTACCACTTGAACCACAGCTCCACTTCTGGCTTTTTGCTGGTTAACTGGAGATAAGAGCTTCATGGACTTGTCTGCCCAGGCAAGCTTTGGTCTACAATCCTCAGCGATCAGCCCCCTGCCTAGATAGGATTACAGTTATAAGCCACTAGCAACTAGCTCTAGGTTTCTTATTTAACAGTAGCACTCTCAAGAGTCCATTTGTTTTTGCTGAACATCTTGAGCCAGCTCATCTTCAGAAGCCAGGGCTGGGTGAAGTTTGCAGCTGGACCTTTGGGTGGTTGTCTTTTTTGTTGTTGTTGTTGTGGTTGGTCATGGGGCTTGCATACTGGGCCTGGGCTCTGTCCCTGAGCTCTTCAACTCAAGGCCAGTGTTCTACCACTTGAGCCACAGCGCCACTTCTGGTTTTCTAGTAGTTAATTGGAAATAAGAGTCTCACCGGCCTTCCCTGGCTTTGAACTTCTATCCTCAGATCTCAGCCTCCTGAGTAGCTAGGATTACAGGTGGAGCCACCAGTGCCTGGCAGATGGTTCTCTGAATAACCTTTTCTATGAGTTAAACTCTCTCATGCCACTCTGTCATCAGTCAAGGAAGACTGGTCCATGCCTGTCAGTACAATGAGCTTTAGGCAGGTCATAATCTCTCTGAGACTATGTTATTACTGTAACTAGGGAGGAGATCAATGGTTATTACCGTATCCATGAGTACATGGAATCAGCTCACCTACATCAATTTTGTGTTTGTTTGTCTAATTAAAAAATCTATCTGTCTGTTTGTCTATCTTACACATAGTGCTAAAGGATCTTGAAAAGATTTCGAAGCTACAGATTCCCAAACCAAGCCGCACAAGCTCCTGTAGAGCTTTTGATGGCATTTAAAATGGAGGCTGAACAATCATAGTCTTTTTGAGGGGGTGACACTGGAGGTTGAACTCAGGGCCTTGCATTTGCTAGGCAAGTACTCTACTGCTTGAGCCACAAGATCAGTTCTTTTTGTTTTAAGGTTATTTTTACTATTTTATTTTATTTGTCAGTTGTGAGGCTTGAACTCTGGACCTGGGCGCTGTCCCTGAGCTCTTCAGCTTAATGTGAGCACTCTACCACTTAAACCACAGCACCACTTCTAGTTTTCTGGTGGTTAATTGGAGATAAGAGTCTCACGCACTTTCCTGCCCAGGCTGGCTTTGATCCTCAGTTCTCAGCCTCCTGTGTATCTACCATTACACGCATGTGCCACCAGTGCCCAGTGGTTATTTTTATTTTTATGACAGTGCTCTACATTTGTTGTTGTTGTTTGTAATTGGCCTCATATCCAGATCCTCCTAGGGTCTCTCAGGTAGTTGGGACCACAGATGAACGCCACAAAGCTTAGTTTTGTTGCTTGGCATGAGGGATCTCACTAACTTCTTTCCTGAGCTGGCCTCACCATCGCTGCTTCCTCAGTATCTGGATTACAGATTTGAGCCACTGGGCATGGATTAGGGTGTTCTTTTACCTGGTGCTTTGGGTGTTTGAGTTAGCCTTGGTCTAGCCACTTTTTTCTGCTCTAAGACAAGAATGTTATCCTGAAGGTGACAATGCATCCTGTGTTTAGAGATTTTAATGAGCAACACTCCACACACCACTGTGGGGTCTACCCTGTCTCATAGCTATTAGTTGTTCCCTTTCCCTTTGCAAAGGTTTTAAATGGCTTGTGGTTGCCATGTAGTTAGTTTCCCTTGTCTCCAGTCTGGTTGCCACCCTTGGCCTCTCTTCTAGGAGGTGGGATCTGTCATCTGTTTCTTCTTGAATTTCTATGCGACTAGAGTTTGTTGGATTTTTAACTCCAACTCTCCATTCTTTCTCTACACTTTCTCCCGTCTGGAGTTTGGGTTTATTTTTCTTCCTGCCTAACTACTTCTAATATACTAAGTCAATAAACAGATTCTCTGTGGTTACATATGGCAAACAGCTGAAATTTACAGTCGAGAGTAAAATTTCCTCATTTGGGAGGGGGAAAAAACCAACAAAACCATCATTTCACAGATTTAAAAAGTGGTCATTCTGATCTCCAGGGCACATAAAAAGTGTTTTATAACCTTCCACAAAAGCTTATGCCTTGATTAAATCTTTATTATGAATTATTAATTAAACCAAGGAAATGTGGAGGCCTAAACCTTTACTTAAATTTGCTCCAGATTGAGACACAAACCAAAGGCGGCAAGAAACCCTGAAGGGGAGGTTTAATGATGAGCAACACATATAAAACTATCTGAGCTCTTTCATCTGCCACAGGCTCCAAACCAGCCATGTAAATGAACCCACGTGCCTACGCCAGAACGGAGGTTGGCAATGGGCCTGGAAGAAATGGGACTCCTCGGCGGCTCTCTCCCAGTTTCTGTATTTGGGCTTCAGGGAGTCTTGTTGCCTACAGGGACCCATGGGGGTTATCCACTTTGTACAGTCACAAGGAGGCAGGGATGGGAAGCAGCCCAGTGGCAAAGGAGGCTGAGGCCTTGGAAACAGCCAGAGGCCAGGAGCAGTGGGAACTGCTCTCAGAGCCAAGTAGTTGCTTTAACTGAGGCTATCCAATACAGTTTGCACACATTACCTGTAGGCAAGGGGAACTGGTGCTGATACCCAGCTCATGGGCTCCTGACCACGCCCTACTCCCTACTTCAGGGCTGTGTGACTCTTATGCCTGACTAGACCAAGGCTGTGTGGCCTTGCTCAGGGGCTGAAAATACATGCAGAAGTGTGTAGGCAAGGGTCTGTCTTTTTTCCTGTAAAGGGCAGTTGTTCCTTAGTCTAAATTTCAACCAAGAGATGCCGTGGATAACAAGCTGATCAAAATGCTGCCTTTAGCCAAGTGTCCATGACTTACACCTGTAATCTACTCAGGAGGCTGAGATCTGATGATCAAGGTTCCAGGTTACCTATAAGAGTCTGTGAGGCTCTTATTTCCAAGTAACCATTAAAAAGCCAGAAGTGGAGATATAGCTCAAGTAGCAGAATGCCAGACTTGAGCAAAAAAAAAAAAAAAAAAACAAGTAAGAGTTCTAGACCCTGAGTTTAAACCCCAGTATCATCAACTAAATAAATACATATAAAATGTTGCCTTTAAAGTGTTTATGGGAACTCTAGGAAGCAGACAGACAAGCAGAGCGCTACAAGAAGGTGGTGGCAAATGCTGGTCATGCAGTTCCTGATGGGGCTGGGTGGTAGGAAACCAGGGAAGCCTTCTTGAAGATTGTTGTAAGGTGAGTCATCCCAGAAGCCACATTTAAAAATATAGAATATTGGAGTCTTTATTATAAAGTTAACAGGCTGCAGGCTGCCAGTTGTTACAAAGGCCTGCAGCATGCAAATACACATAACACAGCAAGGAAACATGCTAAAGAGGAAAGAAATAACAAAAACAATACCAACAAGCCAATTCAGCTCCAATGAAGAGCTGAATTGGGATACCATGATGACTGGAGATGAGCCAGGAGACAGGACACAGGACACGATCACAGAGACATAGCATCCTGGCGACTAGGCTGGTCCAGTCCTAAATAGGTTGGCACAAGGGGCTGATCCTCAGGAAATTCCCAGTCCCAGGCACTGGACTGACAGATTCAGTAACCTATTGGCCAAGTACCTGCCCTTGCCTCCAGGGGTCCAGGCATGCCCATTACCTGGGAGGCAGGTGATGGGCAGGGGGTTTTCTTCCCCCAGCGTGAAGATGAGATGCCAGACCCTACATTCCACCATGTGGCCAATATGGCGCCCACCAGACCTGACCTCCTTACTTCAGGCTGATCTACATGGAGATGAGTGCTAGTTTCCAAAGGCCCACATATTAAAGGCTTAGTTTAGTTCCCTACTTGGCATTATCAGAGGTGGTGGGAACTTTAAGAGTTGGGGCTTAGTGGGAGGCCTTTAGGTCATTGGGGAAGTGCTGTCAAAATGGACTCCATCTCTTTCTCTCTCTCTCTCTCTCTCACTTGCTCGCTCACTCTCTCCTCCCTCTCCTTCTCCCTGCCTCTCTTTGTCATGATGAGCTACCATAAGCCCAAAGCAACAGAGCCAGGCAATCATGGAGAGGCTTTCAAAATTGTGAGCCAAAATAACCCTTTTTTTCTTTGTAAGTTAATCATCTTCGGTATGTATTATAGAAACAAGAAGCTTGGTAACGCAATGAGTCTTGACAAGTGAGGAACGGGAGACGGAGTGTGAACGGTGGGAAGATGTTGCAAGCTCTTGGGATGGTAAGATTGGGGAAAGGAGGATGAAGAACTGGTTGATGCAGTGAAGAGGACGAGCTTTTAGAGAAGATGTGGAGGCCTCATGGGACGCTCTAGCACACATGTTTATAGTTTAAGACATTTTCAAGCATGAGCAACTATGCAGATGTGAGTGAAGAAGTCCATTCCTTCTCCCCACTAGATGAGACTTGGAGTTTGGGATGATACCAAGTTTCCAGCCCAGCACTAGACACTGCCAAGCTCCTGTGCTGGCTTATTCCTGTGCTGCATGAAAGACATATATCAAGGCATGAGTGGCAGCACATACTTGTAATCCCAGAAGTTGGGAGGCTTAACAGGAGAATCATGAGTTTAAGGCCAGCCTAAGCTTCATAATGAGACACAAACAAACATCAAAACTCCTGTATACCTATGTCCCTCCCTCCCTCCCTCCTTCCTTCCATTTCTCTTGGTGGTACTGAGGTTTGACTTTGGGGCCAGGTGCTTACAAGCACTCTAATACTCGAGCCACACCACCACCCCTTTTTGCTTTTGGTAGGGCGGGTCTTCCATTTTTGCTCAAGGCTAGCCTTGGACTGCTATCTTCCTATAGGTGCTTCCTGCATAGCTGCAAGTACTCGAGGAGCACTTCTATATCCGATATGTCTTTGTATAATATTCAAAAGAGAACTCACAAATGTAAGATGAAGTGTTATGATCTGACTCTTTGGCCCTGGGAAGCCCTCATGGTTGTTTGCCTGCTTCTGCATTGACTTCTCATTGTGGTTTTGTTGAGCAAGAAGCTGATATCCCCTGATCAATTACTTGAGAGGAGGAAAGGAAAAGGGAGCTCTCCACCTGCCTAAGTAAGCCAGCCTTGCTGCTGCCGGCCTATCTTTGGAAGTTCCTTGGCTTTGCCTGGGGTGTGTAGGATTCCTTATGGAAACTGTGTGGCACTGTCTGGCTCTTATTTATATTGCCTTCAGTGCTCATGGAAAGTGACATGTCGACCACAGAGCTTCCTAACATGACATCACATAAATAAGTCTGCCTGATATGAACCCTGTAAAGATAAGGGGAATGGTAGGAAGAATGGAAGGATGTCCTCTCCTTTCTAGTATCTGACACAAACCACAGCGTAGTAGGAAGGCAGAAGACAGCCATTGGCATGGGGTGAGAAGAAGGGCTTCAATAGGGGTGGAGCGAAAGTCCTTCCCATTGCTTCGATGTGAAGCTGGTGGAGAGGGAAGTGGGGAATGGAGGGGCGGCTCTGAAGGGTAAGGCTGACTTGGTGAGCATCAGGCTTTGTAGGTAGTAGATTCCATAAAGCCATCAGCACTTTGCACCCACTCACTCAATCTGCCAGCACCTCATTAATACCTATGGTGAGGTAGCAGGGGGCTAGGAAGTGACAATGCTGTCACGCCAACCTCAGCCCCGAACCACAGAACACGGGTGTCCTTTCCTTACTCACCTACCAAGAGTGATGGTTTATTTTGAACTCAGGACCTGAAACGTTTGCTTGGCTCTTTTGCTCAAGGCTGTCACTACCACTTGAGCTAGCCCTCCACTTCTGGCTTTTTGCTGGTTAATTGGAGATAAGAGCCTTATGGATTTGGTTGCTCAGGCAGGTTTTGAACAGGGTTTCTCCTATCTCCACCTTCTGAGTAGCTCAGAATACAGGTGTGAGCTACTGACATTGGCTTACTTTCAGTCTGTTGAGGGGGGGAACCCTAAAAAACAAAAACACAAACAAAAATCCAACCCTCTCCTGGAAAAATGCAATGCCAGTGCTTGATCTTAGTTATCTTCTGTTTTGTTGAACCCATTGCTTCAGAGCTGGAGAGTGAAGGAAGAGTGTTTTTAAAGCTGGCAATTGCTCAGTACTCAACCCCCAGTGATCTTGTTTGCAGAGTATCCCCATTAAACCCAATCAGAATAATTTGGAAGCAGAAAAGTCTACCAGTGGGAGGGCAGAGGTGAGGAGGAAAAGATGGGCAATAAATGGCTCAGAGAAGCCATTTATTTATCTTTAAGGTTTCTTGGTAGAGGATTAGAACGCAAGCTTTATGTATGGAAGGGACCTAACTTTGAGCTACTTGCTTAGAGATGCTTCAATTCTTTCTGAAGTTGGGTAGATAAAGGGTAATGTGCTTCAACCTAAGAAAAATGCTTACTTAGCCTCCTGATTGGGCTGGTTCATGGCGTGAGGGTCTAATTTGTGCTTCTTAGCTGACTTACAGTGAGGAGGGCAAAGAAGATGGCTAGGAAATGAGAAGCATAGGTGTGGTGATGGTAGAGAGACAACAAAGAGCTGAAGAAGAGTGTGTGGTAAGGGAAATGGCATTTCTGTAAAAATCTCTGGCTTCTTCTTAGCTGTGAGGGTTCCCCGCTGGTTTGATTCAGGCTATACAATCATCTAGAGTCTCTGAGATTATTTAGTTTGAGCTACTGATTATACCATTGAGATAACTAAGCGGGTCCAGAGAATTTTTCACTTGATCTTGATCACGTGGTAAGTTTTCAGCCCAGTAGGATTAGAAAGCCTCTGAGCTATGGAATGTGGTCCTACCTTTCCCGGGCAAGTTTATAGTTCCATTTGCTTGGCCCTATTGGTTGAGGAACAACCCAGGAGTAGGCAGAGACCTCAGAGTTAGATGACCAAGGGCAGGATGACCTTGCTTCTGGTCAGGTGACTTGTCAGAAGACTTCAGACAAGCAATACCCCTCTCAGCCCCCAGCACGGCTGTCTCCTCTCTGCCTTCTTTCAGAGGTGGCCGTTACTGGACTACACGACCCTGGAAGGGGAGATAAACTGCCTCAGATAGGAAGGTTTTATCTTTGGGGTTATTGCACGTGTGCTGGCCTCTTTCATCTCCTTCCAGATCTGAAGGGGTAGCTAGATAAACAGTTGGCTGCACCAGTTCAGTATTTATCAGTCTAAACAATTGTCAGAAGGCAATTATCCCTGGGGAGGCCCGAGGCTCCAGATAAGCAGGGTCCCGCAGTCTAGTTTCTTTCCGCTGGGTGGACTCCATTGAGGTCACTCCCTGCCTGGGGACATTTTCTCCTCTTTTCCTGCTATCTTATATTTTAAAGGGGATTTGATGTTCCAACACATTTGTTTTGGTGTTCTTTTGCCCATAGCTGAAAATAAAATCCAATGGCTTTTATAGGTGGATAAATCCTTTTTAAAGGCCCTTTTGTTATCACCACAGGGTTTGTGAGCACTAAAACCAGGTTTTAAGGGACCAGTGAAACCTTAGAATCACAGCTTGCTGTATCTGGAAGGAACCAAGTGACCAGATGATACAAGCCCCTTCCTGCTATAGACAGAGAAGCTCCAGCACCGAAGAACTCTGTCTCTCCAACACTCCCTGCCCCATACATACTGGAGATGGAAACCAGGGCCTTCTAAGTGCTCCATCATTTGAGTTTCACCCCTAGATTTTTGTTTGTTTTGTTTTCGCTTTTGAGATAGAATCTTGCTAACTTTGCCAGGGTTGGCCTTGCACTTTTCGTCTCTTGATTCTACTTCCTGGGATTACTGGTGTGAACCACCATGACTGGGGAGGGGCTGTGCATATCAGCAGAAATGCTGGTCAGCTGGGTGCTAGTGACTCATGCCTGTAATCCTAGCTACTCAGAACACTGAGATCTGAGGATTGTGGCTCCAAGCCAGCCATAGTAGAAAAGACTCTTCAATTTAGCAGCAAAAGAGCCAGAAGTGGATGTGTGGTTCAAGTGGTTGAGCACCAGCCTTGAGTGAAAAAGCTAAGGGAGAGTGCTCTGGTGCCTCAGTACTGGCAGGAAATGAATGGGGGTGGGGGGTGGGGAGGGAGGAAGGTGAGAATGCTTGTTAAAGTTGGGCAGATGTAAGTTTGCAGCTTAGTGTGTCTGATGACCTGCTGTTTGGTCTTAGGCCATCTCCTGGAGCTCCTGCTCCCCTATCATCAAAAATAATCATCTGCACATCCAGCTTTGTGGCAAGAGGTAACCCGTTCTTCTTGTGAACAAGGCCACATAGATAAGTAGCAGAATCCATGTCACACGTTAATATTCTGGCTCCCAGATTTTTATTCTTTCCATCATCCCATGGAATCTTCTCAGGAGGTCTTCAATTTACCATTACATACGAAGCAAAGATTCTTCTTCTTTGTCCCATCCGGAGTTCTAGTTCAGTATTTCTCACACACCAGTACCTCCAGATGGTCTGAGGCTCAGTGCTGCTGGGGGGGAACTCATGTTTATACGATGACAGCATCTATATTTTTTTCGGGATGAATTAATAATCGACTTGCCATTGTATTTAGGAAAAACCAGACATCACCTCATAGAGAGGGAGCGTCATTTCTTCCATTTGTTTTGGCTCTGTAGGCTTGGTGGCAGCTGGGAGAGAGGTCTGGGCGGCTTTGGGGGAGGGCGGGGAGCGGAACTGTATTATTGGACCACCATCAGGAACCCCCTAGGACGAAGGCCCACGGGAGGCTCAGGCCAGAGGCCCATGTCCCAGGAACTGGCCTCTGCCTGTCCTTGCGGCCTTTGCCAGGGCGTCGTCTTCGCGTTGGACACTAGGTGGCGCTCCAGGAGCATCCTGGCGGCTGGAGGCGCGGCCGGGGCGGGAGGAGTCCTCTGCGCCACGCCGGGGGTGGGGTGGGGGGGCTTCTCGGGCTGGTCACCCGGCTCGGGGTTCCGGCCAGCGCCCTCCCACCCGAAGAGAGGGAAAAGGCGCCCTGATTGTCCTTAGCGTCCACGCTGGCGTTCTCCACACCAAAGGGCTGAACTGTGCGTCATTCTGCATCTGCGCAAAGGTTTGGGGGTGCAAACCCTCCCTGCCGCCCTAGCTTTCCATTTGTAAGAGGTTGGGGGGCCACGGAGGTTGGGCCCGCGTGCACGTCCCTGGGGGCTGGCGGGGAAAGCAGCCGCGTGGGGACCGCGGGGCAGGAGGGGCCCCTGCGTCCCGGCTCGCTTGGGGTCTCCAGCCCTGCACCCCGCGCGTCTCCCCAACTCAGGACGCGCAGGGGATCCGCGTGGCTCTTCAAACCGCAAGTTTACCCACTGCAGAGTCACCCCTGGGGGCTCGTCCCCTTGGACCCCCGCACCACCCAGGCCAAGGGCTCCGGGCCGCCTCCTGACTCGGATCTGCGGTGAGTCCCTGAGCCGGGTGCTTCTGGAAGGCTGCCCCCGGGGGCGCCGCGCGTGGGCCTGGCAGCGTGGGCCCTCCCGCAGCTCCCTTCGCCTCCACCAGTCTGCAGAATGAGGCTCTCAGCCAAGGCTGGTCCCACTCCTGTCTGCCTCGGACTGAAAGCACGGGCAAAGTACTCTCTCCCCGTTTTGCCACCGCCATCCGAATTGAAAGGGAGTTGGGAACGAAGTCAGTGTCCTCTTCCCCCAAAGTTGCCTCTCCTCTGTGTGACCCCCAAGGAATTGATCCATACTGCTGTTCCCCGGAAATGCAAACCCTGGGAAGTAGATGGAGGTTCCAATGTGACCTTTGGCTGGGAAGCCAATGAGATGGGGCGGGGAGAGAGGGAGAAGGAGAGGAGGGGAAGGGGATGGGGAGAGATCCAATATCCTGATGGCCATGCATATCTGAGTCATACTTCTTCCCCTTGGGACCTAGAACTGTGTGGAAGGTTCTTAGACCTCGAGCCTCAGTTTCTGGTGCCTCCTTCACAGGAGGATTGTAAAGCAAGATTCAAAGCACTGTCTTGGCAACCAAAAAGGGCCCAGTAGATGGGAGCTGTTACTGTCGATTCTGAGCCTCTACTTCTGGCACCTGTTTTCCCCCTCTTGGTTGAGATTCGGAGACATTTTTTTTCTTTGAGCTGTTGCTGTTTTCCTTCATTTTATGGCCCTTTCTCTTTCTGCAGTGAGAAGGAAGGAAGGCGATTGGCTGATGGTCTTTTAGGGTTCTCCAAGAGGAATTCAAGATGGGGCCATGCCATCGGAAGGAACTGTACAACACCGGGACCTTATTTCCTTACTCACAAATAGGCTTTATACAAAAGCCCCTTCCTTTTATGAAATGTTGAGGTACCAGACACCACTGTATCATCTCACTGAACGGCCGCCCTGGCAGCAAGTCCGTTTCATTGCCCTGCTGAACATCAGTACAATTTGTCAGGATGTGTCATCAGGAGACCTGCGAAAACATCCCTTCACTGAAAACCCCTCACAGTTCTTTGCTGTCAATGCTTTCGACCCTTGAAAGCATGAGGCGTTCTAGATAAATCCCTGGCTTTATTCTGTAGTATTATCCATGTGCTGTTAGGGAATGTCTACCCTTGATTTAAGAATTTAAATATTGCAGGTGCTGGTGGTTCATGCCTGTAGTCCTAGTTAATCACGCGGCTGAGCTCTGAGGATCACAGTTCAAAGCCAGCCATGAGACTGGCCAATTAACCAACAAACAACTGGGTGTGAAACCAAAGCTCAAGTGTCAGAGAGAGAATGTTCAGTGAAAAAAAACTAAGAGACAGCATCCAAAGTCCTGAGTTCAAGCTTCAGTACACCCACACACCCCCCACCCCCCATACATACAATATCTATCTTTATTTATTTATTTGTTTATTTATTTTGTAGGTTATTGGGGCTTGAACTCTGGGCCTGGGCACTGTCTCTGACTTGAGCCACGGCACCACTTCTGGTTTTTCTGGTGGTTTATTGGAGATAAGAGTCTTGTGGATTTTCCTGCCTGGGCTGGGTTTGAACCACCATCCTCAGATCTTAGCCTCCTGAGTAGCTAGGATGACAGGCGTGAGCCACCAGCACCTGGCAAGAATTCGAATATAAATACAATTATCTTTGAATAATCCTTATTATATACTTAATTTGTTGATGCCATGCTATTGACAAATCACTATACAGGTAGAAGCTAGGTTAACAAAAGAGGAAACCCATACCCCCAGATTATGCAACAAGGAACTCTGAGGTCTCCTTAGTTCTTGAGTCAGTTACCTTTCTATATTCTGTGGGAAGAATCAACGGTATTGGTTGGAGCCCTGCTGAGATCCTTTCAGAGAACAGACACAGCATCTTCCAGTTTAGGCCAGTGCTTGAAGATTATCTGCTTCAGTGGATGGGAGTTGCCTGGGCTCGTGGCTCTGGTCTTTGGGCCTTGGTGAAGAATTAAGCTTGTTTATGAGTGCCATGAATGTGACAGATGCAGCTAGCCATCCCCAAATGGGAACAACTCAGCTTATTATTGGCGCAGCCTTAATGCTTTGCTAAGGATGTCTCCTTTTCTTGCCAGCTACCTTAAGCAGTATTTCATTAAAACTAGCTAATTATTCTGAGTAGATGGACCAATTAGACTCTATGTGTATCTCCCTTTATGTGTGTGTTTATACATAGCACTTTATCCATAATGCATAAGTGTGTGCATCTATGTATGTGTGTATCTTGTATATGTGCGTATATGTGTATATATGTATGCTTAGCAATTTAATTACCTAGGATAAGTTGTTGGAAAAAATACTCAGGAGCTGGCCCCCTTTTCCCCCCTGCTAGCTCTGGAGTAGCGACCACCCTGGAAGGAGGTGGTACTGGTAGTTGTCAATAATAACAATGGAGAACCCAACTGCCCAACATCTTCTCCCCTTGTCTGGAGCCAGCAGCCATGGAGAAGGTTTGACCTCTGCTTTTCTTGGAGGAAGTCCCCTTCCTTTCCTTCCTGAGAGGCTGGGGGGTCAGGGAGCATGGGGAAAAAGTGTCCTGTGGACTCTTTGCTGACATGGACTTGGGAGTTTTGTTTCTAGAGCTGACTGTCTTGCTTTCCTAATAAGCAGATATGTTCTCTTTAAGGACACAAACAACACCAGAGCACCAATTCATCTGGATTTTCTTCATTTGCTTTAAATACAAACAAAGGGAGAGTGGTTATTTCTGCACCAACTACTTCCCAAGCAAGTACTGCATGGCTTGGGGTGGTTGGTTGGTGCTTGTCACCATAGGACCCACAGGGCTAGTTCCAACTGTTATTCGGCAACGCTTTTTTTTTATCCCCCAAATTCCCAGTGTTCTTTTAAGGCCCATTTAGCTGCGGGTTTTGTTTATTCTCCCGGCAATCAGCATTTAAAATAAGACAAACAAGCATTTTTCCTGGGCTCTGAATCCCCACCGGCCAGCTTCCACCTGCACACCTGAAGCCAACGTGTCCAATTGAATTTCTCTGTAACCCATATCCCCTTTTGAGACCTGCCCCCCTCCGTCTTCCAGGCTGGAAATAGAGAACTTGAGCAGGGCAAATGTAATTTTAAGAATTGCTAATGATGCTAGAAATCTGCAATGCAATTAGCATCATTGGATTTGGCGTTCCTCCGAAGGCACAAAACTCCTTGTCATACCGCAGTGGCAGCAGCGGCAAGTGGGCCCACGTGTGCCGGGCGGCCCTGGGTGTGCTGGCAGCTGCTTCCCACCAAGATGGGAGCCTTTGCTTGAGCTTCCTCTCTTCCCTCATCCTGGCGTCTTTGTCTCTTTTATGAATTGCAGGAGGATGAGTGTTTTCCATTGGTTACGACCTTTGCGTTCACTCCGCCGGCAGAGTTTCCCCGGTTTCCTAGGAAATTGGGCTCCAATTTGATGTGACTTCAGTGATCCAGTTCGGAAGAGATCTGGCCATGATCATTTGTATCCTGGCACTTGTGGGGGCCACTTACAGTTACCCACCACAGGATAGAATCCTTTCTCTGTTTTCAGCTCTAATTTCCTTGTGTTTTTCACTCTCTGTGATTCAGAGATAATACAAAGAGTTAAAAATAGGAATATGAAGAGAACTAGAGGGAGAGAAGGAAAGATTGAGGGAGAGACAGAGAGAGAGAGAGACAGACAGAGAGAGGGAGAGAGAGAGAGAGAGAGAGAGAGAGTATTGAATTAAATGAACCCGTTCTTTTACATAGGGAAATGATGGAAAAATGACATGGGCCAAGTACGGAAATCATGCTAGCTGGCCCAGAAGTTGCCAAATCTTGATGATGATCTTGATGGGTCTATTCCATTTAGCAAAGGTTTCTACTCTGGGGATCCTCTTTCAAATCCAGAGGCCCAAATCAGAAGCTTGTAGAGGGGAGCTATTCTTCCAAGATTCCAGATGTGTCTGTGAGACAACACGTTATGGGGCAAATTGATTTCACCCTTGGGAAATGGGAGATTTTTCAAAGTTATGCCTGCAAAGCCAGCTAATGCAATTCCCCATTAGTGCATTAAAGTGTGCCCTTATTAATTCAAACATAAAGGCAACAAAATAAGCTGTTAAATTTAAAATATAATACATATATAATGAGGAGAATGTGTGAAAGCCTTATTCAAATGAAAATACAGGAGTGTTTGAACTACTGAGGTATCTTTTGTATTGAATTATGAGCATATGTAATAGATTTAATTATTAATTTCCCCATTGTTCTATGCACACAGACAGGGTTCAAGGCACAGTCATTCTCTGGCTTTCATAGATCTAATTTGTATAATTATTGCCTGAATAAAGAATTGCTCCAATTCCTAGCTCTCTTTCTTTCTTTCCCCCTTCTAAATACTATTTCAATGCTGCATTCCAAAAGGGGAACACCTGCCACTTCTTCAAAGTCAGCTGATCATTCGGAATGATGGACGGCGCTGCTGCCGATGACGTCCCCTTTCAAGTCTCTTTGTCTAAGTGAATTATCGTGCATCCTTTTAATTTTATTGAACAAATTACATTTGTCAAGGTCTATCTTTGTAAATAAATGATAACTAGAGACACATGGATGCGTATTTCTGCTGTTCAAGGGCTCTTGTTCCATTTCTGGAAGCCAGATGAACATGGAACAAAGGAGAAACTTTCCTCTAAAAGCAATTATCTTTCTGCATTCCCATCAGTATAATTATATTGCAGGGAATTTTAAGAAGCTGTAGAAGTAGAATTGAATGCTTAAAACTGTGTTTGCTGAATTGCTATGCAAAAGTTGAACAGGCTGTACTGCATCGCACAAAATAGTCTAACTCTCTCCTGGCCACATTTCTGGAAGTTTAGAATGTGCCTCAAGGATGGAGACAGTGTGGGGAGGGATTAAGGGTGAGGTGGCCACATTCAGGGGTTCCTGTGCTTCTTGAGTGGAATATTTAATATTTCTGAAACCTGAATGTGGTTTGCAAGGTGGCTGGGAATCTAGACTCAGCCATTTCCAGTCTATTTGGAAAGTATCAGATTTGTGGATCATGTCTGGAACAGAGATAGCCTGGCTTATTAATTAACCCATGAATGATGGAGGACTCATGAAATGCTGGTATCTGCAATCACAGTGGCTGCCTTCCCTCAGAGCTGGTTCAGGAGGTATTGAATGTGGTTTGTGTGGCTGCTGTGTCAGACCAGTATGTCAACAATGACCATTTCTTTATCATTGGCTGAATCACAACATAGTGACATGAACTATAGCTATGATATAAACGGAACCTTACTCATGGCTCAGCAATAGTCTCATTTGTCCTCTCTCAAAACTTCCTCCTTCCTTCCTCCCTCCCTCCGTCCTTCCCTCCCTCCCTCCCTTCCTTCCTTCCTTCCTTCCTTCTTCTTTTCTCTCTCGTTCTTTCTTTCAGGTGCTGGTAACTAGGCCTTAAACTCAGGGCCAAAGCTCTCTCCCTTAGCTTTTTCACTCAAGGATGGTACTCTACCACTTGAGCCACAGCTCTACTTTTAGCTTTTTTTTTGCTGGTTAATTGGAGATAAGAGTTTCATGGTGCCGGGCGCTGGTGGCTCACGCCTGTAATCCTAGCTACTCAGGAGGCTGAGATCTGAGGATCACGGTTCAAAGCCAGCCCGGGCAGGAGAGACCTTGAGACTCCTATCTCCAATAAACCACCAGAAAACCGGAAGTGGCGCTGTAGCTCAAGTGGTAGAGCACTTGCCTTGAGCTGAAGAGCTGAGGGACAGCGCCCAGGCCCAGAGTTCAAACCCCATGACCACCACCACCACCAACAACAACAAAAGAGTTTCATGGCATTTCTTGCCCGGCTCACTTTGAACTGCCATTTTGAAACCTCAGCTTCCTGAATAGCAGGCATGAGCCCAGCTTTCCTTATCTACTTTCTAACAAACTACCTGATGGACATATCTAGAAAGGGGGGGGGGCACCAATGGGAAGTAAAAATTTAGAGTACCAGAATCATGGTTAGCTTAGTGTGGCTAATAGGTTTTGAACTATGAGGCAATGAATGAGATAACATTCTAGACTAGAAATTCTAAAAGGTTCTGAAGAAACCCAGAAGAGAGGGTGACTTCATATGTGTCTTCCAAGAGGTATGGACAAAGGGTCAATAGAAAAGCCTGATCTCAATATTTCTAGTTCATAAAAGGCTGTGTAGGCCAAGTGGGCAGGATTGTGGGCTCAGGGGTCAGGACAGTAGCAGCATTTGACTTCAGTATCTACCTCAGTATCCTCAACTACAAGATGAGGGGTCTGGATGATCACATGGCTTATGTTTAGATACTGGGTCCATGATCCTATGTCTTGGACATTGAATTTCAGTGGGGGAGTGGTAGAGGAAAGAACCAAGTGCTAGGATTGTGTTGCTAGAGCTTCATGACTGTGCTGAAGAGAGAAATAGTTGATTCTTGTATGAAAATAATCCAGTGTTTTCTATCTCCAGTTCCTGGGGCAGAAGTTTGTTGATCAGCAAAGACTGAAATTTGCAGGATCATTGGAGATAACATGGTCAGAAAGTGGCCAGCTCATACAATAGGTTTAAAATGATGTGTTAGGAATCTCAGCAAATGAAAACATTCCTCTGTCAAGAGGAAGTCGTTGGTGTGACTGATTTGTCTGATTCAGATCATCTCACTAGGCAGGCAATGGAGGGAATGGGCAGAGAGCCAGCATGCTCAGCTGAGGATGGAATTCAGCTGGTCTGCCTGGTAATAGGATGGAAGGTCACATAGTCCCTGTGATCAAGATCATGTTGCGCAAATGATGGCGAGGCCTAGTATGACTCTTAAGGTTATGGGACACAATGATTAAGACCTGGACAGAAGCTGAACATTGGTGGTTTATGTCTGTAATCCTAGCTACTCAGGAAGATGAGCTAGATCTGAAGGATTATGGCTCAAAGCCAACCTAGGCAGGGAAGTCCATGAGACTCTTATCTCTATTAACTACTAAAAGAGCCAGAAGTGAAGCTGAAGCAGTCAGCACTGAGCAAAAACATTAAGGGACAATAGTACCTAGGCCTTGAGTTCTAGCCCCAGTGCCAGCATTAAAACAAAGCAAAACAAAATGACAGAAATCTCTTGGGGGGAGAAAGTAAACCTTGAGTTGATGTAGTCAGATACACTTGGGCTAGGGGAATGATAATAGAAGAAAGAATGCATGAAGGCCAGTGACATAAAGCAGCAGAGCACAATCAGGCCACTGCTAATGTTTTTAGGTTGGGCAAGGAACAGGGTGAGAGGGTGGGCAAAGTGAGTCAGCCAGATGAAGAGGGATCTGGGGGCTCAGCAAGAAAGCATGACTGGCCAGTGCTATAATCAGGGTCAAGGTTTACACAGGGCCAGAGGCTCAGTGCAAAGTTAAAATAGGAGGCCCCTGTTTTCAAGGCCAGGAGGAAGTGCGATTAAAAGGTATTAAAACACAGAGCCTTTCCTTTTATTCTGCAGTCTCTCTGACTTATTTGCAGTCTTGGTACTTTTTATTTGCTCTCTAATGTCAAGTCCCTCAGGCACTCAGAATAAAATACTCATGGGGCAGGCCCAGCCTTTCCTGAGTCCCGGGCTCTACTTTCAGACTTGGGAAGCCTGGGGCCTACCAGCAGTGGGGCAACTCTCTCAGCAGCTGTCACACTGGTTGGCTGTGTCCCAGCTAGAGCCTGGGAAGTAGATCCAGGCAGCTCTTCTTCCTACAGGCCTGCTATATTTTCTGAGACAGAAGGCAACCAGTGAGCGACAAGCTCAAGGCCTGTATACCTTGTCCAAAGCCTGACAGCGCTTTCAGTTTTGAGATAAAGACTGGTGCTGTGTCTACCCTTGGACCCTCTAGAGCATGCTGCCTCCCTAACTGGGGATGGAGTGGGAAATGGTGATAAGAAGCATTAAAGGAAACAGGGCAGGGCCCAGGGCACCAGGGACAGGAGACGAGGTGATTGAGAACCTGTCCTAAGAGGTAGGGAGAGAGGGAGAGAGACACTACACATGTAAACAAAGACTCTAACCCCCAGCACATGGTCTGTTGTTCCATGGATCACCACCCAGTGCTAAATTATTAATCATTCAAGATCACAAGCACAGAGCCTTGAACCTCAGGCACAAGTCCCTCTGTGTATGGGGCTTGTGCTGTGTGAATACCGTGGTCACTCACCCATGAGTGAACTCCCCCCCACTACCTATTGTGCTTGAGCCTATACAGGAGCCAGGCTCAAGGAACCATGGGGAAGGAACCAGAGCTACCTGGGCCTCAACTAGGACAGTGATGATAGAACGAAGAGGAAGCAAAGATGGAGAGACCGGAGGATAGAATGTATAAAATGAAGAGGCTGACAGGGTAAGTAAGTGGGTGTGAGGCTGGGGGACACAGAAAAACTTTTCAGTTTCCAGGGGCAGCAACTGGTATTGTATGAAATACTTTACTCATGAGTTTTTTTTAAATCACTTATTCTGTGGAATAACTTCTGGAAAACTTATTATTGTTACTTCTAATTTTAGTTGGGGAAATATCTCAGGGAGAGGAAAGATTCACCCAGGCTCCTTTGATAGAAAACTTGGAGCTTAAACCAAGGCATTGGATTTCAGCCTACCATGACATTGACCCCACTCTTCCTAGAGTTGGCTTTGCCTTGTTCATTGCTTCATTCAACAAATGCTTCTTAAATGATCACAATGTGCTAGAGACTCATTGGTAAATGAACCAGGAGAAGGCCTCTTCCTTCATAGAGCACATGTCACACAGCTCTTTGAAGGAAGGGCCCAGGTGCCAGATTTAATCAGAAGTTCTCACAGGGTTTTAACAGCTAGTGGGAGCCATTATTTTTCTCTTCTGTTTCTTGTCCCAGTTTCCAGTGAATTAGAGTATGATTAGCTACAACAGTGTATTCATGACGACAGAGAGAGGAATAAAATGTCCTTTTACTCACCCCTATCCAAAAGTTGTGTATAATTAGAGAAATTATACCCTTTCCCTCTTCATTTCCACCTGGGTTGGCAGAGATCCCATAGATAAATAATTATACTGTTTTGCTTTCTATTTAAAAATATGTTATTTGTCTTAGAGAACATCATAAATCTTAGGCTAGGAAACTAGACGCACCTTTTAAAGGATACATTTCAAAGTATTAAACAGTTGAAAAACCAATAGCAGAGGTTCATATGACTCAAAAATGGGTCAGGAAGGCCAATCAACTGGCTTATGGCTCAGCCACTCCCTGTGTCTTGCATCATAGAAAACCATCAGGAATGCATGTGTTGAATGGTATTAGCATGAAATGGTTTGGTCCCTGGAACACAGTCCCAAAGAACTGTGGATGCTGGATGGCTTGGGGTGCTAGAACATGAACATTTAGGGTATGACAACATTTCAGGAAGTTTGGAGGCTTAAAATTCTTTTAAAGGTAATGCTTCTTTTGATAGGAAAGTGTAATATAATAAGCCTAACAGAGACCACCAACTTAGTAGTCCCGGAGAGCTAAAATTATTGTTCTCATAAGACAGCTTCCTGGGCCTGATGACCTTATGGCTTGCCACTCATCACAGGTTTTGGAAGAAAGTACCAGGAAGTACCAGGAGGTGCAAATGCACAGTAGTATATGCACTCTAGAATGTCTGGGTCTCGCCCCTGGCAGCTGAACTGATACCGAGCACCAGAGGTGCTGAAGGAATGAGGAGTACAAAGTTGGTCTTAGAAAGTCTGTTATGCAGTAAGCCCAAGCGAGGAATAAACCAAGGAGCCTGGGCCAATCTAAAGGGATCAAAGGGATCAAGGGGTCTGAAGACCATCTTGGTACTGACTGACCCATCATCATTTTCCTCTTCCTCCTCCTCCTCTTCCTAATCTTCCTCTTCTTAATCCTCCTCTTCCTCTTCTTAATCCTCCTCCTCCTCCTCCTCATCATCATTCTGAGCCCAATGGAGCTACCATCCTGTACAGGAGGCCTCCTTATTGTGTGTTTACTGTGTGTAGCATGACTCTTCCTAAATGGCGTTCCTTTTCCTTCCATGGCATTTCTCTGTTCTGCACAGCCCCTCTCCATAGTAACAGAAGCCTCCACTGAGTTAACACCTCAACCCATTAAGCTTAAGTGCTTTTCAAAACATTTTATTATTGGCTGAGTATTTGTGAAGCAGCTTACCTTGGACTCCGACCGCTTCAAGAGGTTTGTGCCGGTCTTGTGTTCCAGAAAAGCTGTGCCATAAACCCAGCACATTCCAGCATCCATGATTCTACCCTTCCCTTGCCTTTCTCTATAGGAAACGTGATGAGGTGATGACCTAGAGAAGGAAAGGCCACCAGGGACTCTGAATTCAGCTTTTAGATCACTACTTGGCTAATTTAAATGGACATCATCTTTAAAAAAACTGGACATTGAATGCTACATGGATGGAATCAGCCTATGAGGGTTGGGCAATGAGCACCTAAGTAGAGAGATGAGGATGAAACTTGGCATGTTCTGTCTAGTGACAAGCTATTGAGTTGTCACATTCTGGGTCATTTATGGATAACAATTTCTTTAACTTCTGTTGGCAGCCAGGCACCTGTGTCTGCATTCAGGTTGTAATCATGATGTGACAGTGTGGCTATCTCAAGGGAATTACATTCATTTGTTAATATGTTAAAATTACTCCAAGAGGCACACCAATGTTTTATGCAAGAGCCATGAGTCTCAAGCAAATTTGACCATTTGTGAGGTATCTTCAGACAAGCATTCTGGTTTGTGTACATTGTATGAGGGGGTAAAGAGGATGATAAAACCTCACCAGTTGTACTTACTTGCATATCAAGATCTCTTTATCTCGATTTGGTACTGGTTGTACTAGAACTGTAACAGGCTTTGCTGCAAATTTCTGTCTGTTCATAGCATAGGATCTGCAATATAAAAACTATACGTCTGTCAAACTGTATAGATAAATTAAGGAAATACTAGGATAAAAGACCCCACAATAGCAAACTACCCTGCATATGGCTAATCATGCATGAATTTTTAAATCAATCTGTGGCTAAATGTAGTGACTTTAAGTCAGCTTACTGATTTGAGCTGTGACAGAGAAAAGCCTTGTGCAGACAGAACAGAATAGCAGACACAGAGCTCTCCTCATTCTTTGCTCAGGTTCCATTCCTTTAACTGCTCTAAAACTTAATCTGCTTTTCCTGAAACTACAGAGCTGCATCCTGCTGTCCCGTTCACATAACAGTACTGATGGAGATAACTCAGAATGGGAGGTCTTTCATTCATTTGCTCATTCAAAAGTTATTAGACATCTTCAATATGCCAAAACACTCAGGGAAGGAGTAGTGATTGTGGTGGTTGGATACAGAGTTGGATAAGATAGACTGCTCACATTAAAGAAGACACTCAGTACTGTACTGAGTAGTTAAAGGTATAGAAGACAAGAATTTCTATTTGTTATCAAATTGGTAAGTATTTAAATAGAGGTGCAGAGTCAGGTAATTTAACTTGGGTTCTTCTGGACAATGGATGTGCATAGCATGAAGAAATGATAAGGAGTGAGACCTTAAGAAGGAACTAGGCTCTCTTACTAGATTTCAGTTCACTATGTGGCCTTGACCACTATTTTGGAACACTAGAATGAAGATCTCCAACTCTCATTTTATAGATGAAAAGACACTCAAAAGGTTGTCAGTAGCTAGAGAAATATTGGAAGACTGAAAAATTCCACAGTTCCCTTCCAAATCCTAAAACAGGAGTCTTTACTTTTGAGTGATTCTTTAATTTTCCACTACTTCAGCAAGTCTATGTCAGGGGCTTTGGTGAGCTGTAGGTTTGGGAGTACAGTAAGTACCATGAGGGTTTTCTTGAATCAGTGAGAGGAACTTCAAAGGGTAACAGAAAGCAACACAGAACACAGGAGGGGGATACTCTCAGCATCGGGGCATGTTTTGAGTACAGCTAGGAGGTGAATGAAGGAAACTGAAGATTGGCAGAGTCAGAATTGGCTAGAAGGAAGCCAGTCAGTAAGAAATGCAAGTTGCATTTGGGTGGGTGGGAAATGGAGGAGGCCGTGTCAGGAGGAATGTTTTCCCAGGCTTAAACCTTTTCTTATTCATTCACCTACATGACTCATGTCTTAGAACAAATTCCTGCATAAATATGTCTGGGACTTCTGCATGTTGATTGGTTAAATGGGTGGGATGCATTCTATACCAAGTTTAGGGAATCATGATAGAGGACAAGGCCTCCAAAGCTTCCTACATGAAAGTAGATTCTTTCCCCCAATCCTGGGAATCAAACACAGGGTCTCTTGCTTGCTAGCCACTACTTTACCACTTGAGCCATGTCCCCCCATCCCAGTCTTTTTCTGCTTTTAGTTATACTTCAGATATGGGCTCATGTTTTTGCCCAGAGTTGGCTAGCTTTGGATGTTGATTCTTTTACCTATGGAAAGATTGAAATAGAGGAAGAAATAGGGAAAAAAGGAGGGGATGGGTAAAAGTATACATCATAGGCACCATGTGGTAACTCCAGTTCCTTTGGGCGAGATGCTCCCTTCATTCAAATCTGCATATGATTTTCTCCTACAGTTTTTTTTTTTTCTATTTCCAACACATCAATGATGGTTCTAGTTCTAAGAACAACTAAAGAGTTGCTATCCAGAGGATACTAGAAACTCTTTCCTAAGATTATAATCTTGGCTGCACCATTCTGTCTGGAAGAAATGAAGGAAGAAGGCCCATCTTATAAAGCAGGTTAGGAAAGATGGTCTCTTCTGGAAGACTTCATATTATACCCTGAATACCTTCCTTCAAAGTACACATAGATATTTCCACAGATTGCCAAAACATTTTAGAGTGATATTTGACCAGTATACCAAATAACTTTGTGGTAATAAAAATGACATGAGGTGTGGAATCTGAAGATGTAGGTCTGAGATCCAGGTCTAGTTATGGGTGGATTTCCTTCTTCAAAGCCTAATAATGAAAGGCATATGAGTGTTTATGAAACTACTTTGTAAACCATAAAGCTGTATACATATGAGTTTATTACTGTTACATAGCAAAATTCAGGAACTATCCTTTTCTAGGTGTCACTGAAGGCTTGGTAGGTTTATTTACAGCTGACAGGTAAATTAGATGGTAAGGGATTTAGTATAGTGTGTGTGTGTGTGTATTTGAGACAGGATCTTTCTATATAGCCCAGGCTAGCCTTTCCATTCTCTTGACTCAGTGTCCCAAGTACTGGGATTATAGGCATGTAAATCAATACCTGACATGGGTTTCATTTTGAAGACTAAAGTATCTATGAATAATTTCCCTACCTGATTTCCATGGGGTAACTACCGTTTCCCTTTCACCAGGAATTGGTCCCCCCTAGTTTGCTGTGATTGTTCCAAAAGACTTGGGCACCTTAACAGGACCTTTTCTTATCAGCATTATGAGCTCAGCCTCAGTGCTTTTGTTTTTTTTTTTTTTTTTTGAAGTCACGGGGCTTGAACTCAGGGATTGGGTGCTGTTCCTGAGCAGTTTTGCTCCAGGCTAGTGCTCTACCACTTTGAGCCACAGCACCAGTTTTCTGGTGATTAAGTGGAGATAAGTGTCTCATGGACTTTCCTACCTGAGCTGGCTTTGAACTGCTATCCTCAGATCTCAGATCCTAGCCTCCTGAGTAGCTAGGATCATAGGAACGAGCCACCAGTGCCCGGCTTTCAGTGCTTCTTAAGTGACTGTCCTCCTCAGGTTATTTTCTGGTCACTGTCTACTAGCCTGACCCTTATCTTTCCTGGGCTTACTGGCTGATCTTTGCTGATTGAAATTCTTACTTCCCATCTCCTCCCTTGCACTCCTGGCCATGGATTCTGCCTTGCTTCTCAACTGCCTGGCTTCCTCTTCCTTAAGGAAAGTGTTGAGGTCTCTCTAGTTCCAACTTGGGCCAGGACACATGTTGGAACATGTGTTTGGACCACAAGTTCTCCTCATGCTTCTCAGAACTTCCTTTTGGGCCCTTTCTGATGCCCTGGGCAAGCCACTCACTGTGGCTTCTGTCCATCCTTCTCCAGTTCACTGGAGAGTCCCTTTGAAGCATCTACAGTTGCACATTGCATTGTGCTGAGAACAGAGTCACTTCTTTCTGTGTAGGAAGAAACCTCTGAGTGGGGTGGGCCCAGTGATCTCTGTGTGTGTGAATGTCTTGCCAGGACTTGCTTTTGCTGTGCTGCACTCCCTGTGCTGGCCAACCTAACCCATACAATCTCATTAGCCTGATTTTCCCATCTTCCTACTATACCACTTTCCCTGTGACCACTTGTCTCAGATGCCAGTCTTAAGCCTCAGGTCTTCAGAGGAAATTCACTTTGTCCTCAAGGATAACTTTTCTTCCCTGCTGGGCCACTCAACCTTCAAGGCTTCACTATTTGGTCTCTGGGGCTGCTCTGTGTAACCCATCCCCATGTCCCACTGCTGGAGCTGTGAAGGAAGAGTGTGTGAGCAAGATGCTGTTAGGAAGGTTGTCTCCGGAAGAACAACGACCAGCGTTCTCTCTGGTAGTTTTGAATCCTTCCCTTCCTCTCGCAGCTGTGTGAAAAGAAGCCAAATGCCCATTCTTAATGTGCAGTAACTGAGGCTCACTGCACACTGCTGTTATCTCAGCAGGAGAGCAATTTGCAACCATTTAAAATCCTTTCACTCCTTCCTTCCCCTCAGTGTACAGTTACACACACACCAGTCCATATTTATTAGTGCAGATGGTAAGAAACTCCTCATTGAAAGGGCTTAGAGCACAGAGGGAAAAGGATTTTTGGCCTCACTCTGGCCTTATAAACAAGAAGGCTTAAATGATTTTAGGTTCCTGATTCTTGCCTCAAAAGAGCACAGTTTGCTTCTCTCCAAACACAAGAGGTTGTAAATTGGTAATTCATCTCAACCAAAGGCCACATGATGAGCAATTGTAGAAGTATTTTTTTCCTTGTTGTGAAAAGGAGGAACCAGACATCTGAGTGTGGGTTCCAGCTGGTATTTGCCTTTCACCATTTGCAGTCCAAAGGCAGTGTCGCCGTGAGCCTTAGGCTGGGGGGCACCTAGTGACTTTGCACCTGAGTCACCACCTTTTGCCACCTAGGACAGACGGCAGCTCAGCATTGCCATGCGGTAGTCTCCTTTTTTTTTCCAGGTAAAAAAAGAAAAACAAAAAGAAAAACTCTGCTCTAATAAAAACATTTATACTCTATTCTTTATTGTCAGCTAATCCTGCCCGAACTCATTAAATAACAGTGTGTGGGTTATTTGCTGTCAGTGAAATTATCAAAGGCATTTTTCAGCTGGGGTACCAGCAAAACATATGCTTCGATGCCGACTAACACAATAATGAGGAAATGTTATGATCAGTTTTGACCAGATGACCCTGCCCATTTCAGATTAGTTCTTAATTTCAGCACAAGGGTCATCCTGTGAATTCTTACAATAAGTCACTACTCACCACTCACATGAAAAAGATGTGACTTATTAGAAACTCACTGTACTCATTGCAGTTAATGAGATGTGGAAAGCTTTGTAATTTGATTTGCTGGGCCATATGCTGTAAAGGGATACTGCTGATTTCATTCCTTCGTATTTAATTTAAGCAATATGCCATACCTTCTTCATATGGCTACTTATATAATAAAAATTAACTCGAGGTATAAAAAATACACCATTGTAGGGTTTATGACTTGGTGTGGCTCAGTTTCATGTGTTTTGCATGGAAACATCTGTAAGTAATGTGTGTGGGGGTCTAATTTTAAATCCCGCCAAATATTTTCCATTTAACATTTGGTTTAAACTGACAAGCAGACCAGAGGTGGCTTGCAGAATTGTCTGTAATAGATACGTGTGCTATTCCCAAGGCTGTAGACTTTTTGTTGAAATGGAAGATAATAGTAATTCAAAAATTTGAAGTTCTTTTACATTTTGATGGATAAGAAAGCAGCTTAGGCTGGGTGCCAATATCTCATGCCTGTAATCCTAAGCTACTCAGGAGGCTGAGATCTGAGGATGCTGGTTTGAAGCCAGCCCAAGCAGGAAAGCCCATGAGACTGTTATCTCCAACAAACTAACAAAAAGACAGAAGTGGAGCTGTGGCTAGTGGTAGAGCATTAGCTTTGCATGACAAAACTAAAGAACTGTTTCCTGGTCCTGAGTTCAAACCACAGTACTCACACATGCACGGGCACACACACCTGTACATGTACACACAGGGTTCAGAATGCGGCCATTTCTATCTCTTGAAGGCCCCGCTTCCTTTTCATCTTGAAAATTCTCACCAACTTTCAGGGGGAGCCTAGGCCCCCTGATCTATTCCTGGATCTAGTCAGAAGCTGAGCTATAAAACCATAAAAGGAACCTCTCCTTCCTAGGGTTACCCCAGTAAAAATCGTGGGCTCCTAGTGGAACTTGTATTTCAGATACACCACAGATAACCTTTTGGTATAAACGTGGACCAAGCAGTATTCGCAGGGGCATAATTATACTCAAAACTTAGGTGTGGCGTATCTGAAACACACATGTAACTGGACGTCCTGTGCATTCACTTGCTAACAGGGCAGAGCCACTGCCAGGGTCAGGTGCATTCGCTGACTCCACTGCCTTCTATGGGTGGCCAAGGAGGCTTTATTCAGGTTGTTTGACTTCCCTTCCCTGGCTGATGGTATGAAACAGCTTGAACCTGCAGGCGGGTGGGTAAAGCCATAAATAGCCACCTGGGGGGGAGGGTCCCCTGTTCCCTGGCTGGCTGCTCTGTTAATAAACACAGGAGAGCAACCCCAGGCTGGGGAAAGTACTGACTCAGCAGCAGGGCAGTAAGAATGCAAGGACCCCAGAAACATCATTAAACTGTTTCCATGACTGACTCGAAAATAAAAGTGTGTGTGTGTGTGTGTGTGTATGTAAAGACAAACTTGAGGGGGAAGTTAAACAACAAATGGTGAGGTGTGGCGTGAAACCTCAGGGAAACTGTTGGTTTTGCTTCAAGGGAATTGAATTGTGAAACTTGCAGTTGCGAAATTTCACTCTGGTTGATTCTTGTGAGAACTGAAGTTTGTTTTAATTGTCAATTAAAGGGAATGGTGCTTGGGTCCCTGGGATCCAGGGAACCTTAAGGCCATTGCAGGCCTCTGCTCAGTGGCCCAGGGGGACCTGGTGTGGGCCAGATGACAGCGTCGGCCGCTGGGGGTCAGGATAAGCTTGCAGAGTGGCTGTGCTTCCCAGGAGGGGAGAAGGACTCTGCCCAGCCTTCGGCCCTCCCTTCCCTACCCCTCCCTTGGAACCCAGGCTTGCCTGTGAACTTGATGAAAGATGCTCCTTAGGTGTCTGGGGAGCGGGCACCCCTCCTTCCAGGTGGTTCCCTAGGCAGCATTTATTTGTAAGGCAAATCTAGGCCCTGGCGCATCCATGTAGCTCAATGTCAGGTACTAAATTGCCTTTATGAGCGTGGAGAAGGCTTGCCGATGACAACACTCTGATAACAAAAGAAGTGTGGCCTTGTTGAAGATTGTATGTAAAAGGAAATGATTCATTTGACTTCACAAGGAGCTTTAAAACAAGGCAGACACAGCCACGCCGTGGATTTTCTGCCTCATGTTATTTAAAAAATAACTTAGGAAAAAAAGATGAAAACACAAAACAAAAAAGGTCGCCCCTTTGGCGACCCCCTCCACCTCCTTCCCTCCAAACCTCCAACACAGATTTAGGTTTTTCATTTGCTGCTATTTCCTTCTGATAGAGGCTGCCTTCTTGTTCACCCCGGGATGGCACCACGGAAGAGAGACACCAGCTTCTGGTCTGGGTGGTTAACTGTACTCGTCACCAGTCAGTTTGAAACCTTCAAAAGAGAACCTTCTCACTGACGTGGAAGCTTCGTGAAGACACTTTGAAAAAGCATCAGAATTGCCCTTGTTTCAGAGATCCAAATTATATAAGTCTCTTTTTTATTTTATTTTGCCAAGAGGACTACTATCTCCTTTTGCATGACTGGGATTCCTGTTCAATCTCGACACAGGAGTCTTAGAACCAACTGCGTCATTCTTTTTCAAAGCTTATTCTCACTCTTCAACCCCTCCCCACCCAAACGTCACATTTCTGGTCCATTTGGTGATGTTAGGTTGATGAGAGACTATGCCTTTCACTGTATGAGAAAGAAAAATGCTTGAGGTCTTTCAAGTGGACTAGAGAGCTGGGGTAGCTAGGCCCCTTGCAGTGGGACTGGAGTTAAAGGATCTTCTGACAAATTGCTACTTGGTTTAGAGCTGATTTGTGTGTGTGTGTGTGTGTGTGTGTGTGTGTGTACTGAACTCAGGATTTGGTTGCTATCTCTTAGCCTTTATGCTTAAGGCTGATTACTACTTGGGCCACAGCTCCTCTTCTGGCTTTTTTTGGGTAGTTAATTGGAGATTAGAGGCTCATAAACTTTCCTTCCTGGACTGGCTTTGAACTGGGATGCTCAACCTCCTGAGTGGCTAGGATTACAGGTGTGGGTCAACAGTGCCCAGCTGGCTGGAGATGATCTGTTTTGGACACTCGTTCATTCACACATTCAATCAGCAATTATTAAGCACTCACTGCATTCTTGCAATGTGAGGTGTGAGGGATATGATCTTTGACAGATAGTAGTCATCGTTTCTTCTTCCACTACCTTGCACTCTGGTGAAGGTGAAGAGAGACAGAGGTTTATTCAAAAGATACCCACCTTTTTTTTTAATTCTAGAAGCTGAGGTGAACAAAAATCAGAAAGAAAAAAGAACAAAATGACTGAGTTGGTTAGCCCAGTTTCGAACCCATGGCTTTGTAAACAGGAGGTACAACTGAAGTCTCATTTAATTTACCTGTGACAGATATCCATTTTTGATGACACAGTGGCTGGCTTCCTTTTCCCATTGGCCCCCAACTTCTCGTTCAGTGACCCAAAGTGTCCTTTCCTTTGAACCCCATCCTCTGCCTGCAACTCTACAGGATCAAATGGGGATGGGGCAGGTAGAGAGCAAGTGGATCACTTGGAGTGTCTGACTTTCATAACCAGCTGTTGAATGGCCTGACATGGCTTTACTGTGTGAATGGAGAAAACATTCTTTTCTTTCTGGAAGGAGAAGAAGCCAGAAGTTTATTTAATCTTTTCTAGGCAACTTATTTTATTGCATTTTTAATTTCCTCTCTTGCATTAACATGACCCTTTTCACTGGCTTCCCACGCCTGGTGCTTAATTACTTATCATTAGCAATGTACACGGGGGCCTTGCTGCATATTTATAAATGTGATCATTAGTACATGGAAAGACAAAGACTTCTTTAAGACTGTCATTAGTTATTCTGTTTTCATGGAAATGTTCATTAGGAGAAACTACCCACCTGGTTAAATAATTATAATTAAGAACTGGTAATCTCCTTTGCATTTTTAACTCGATCTTCTGTCTGTTTGTATGAAGCTAAACAAGCCATATTTGGCCAGTATTGTATCTTTCATTTTCTTAGCAAATACAGATTCTTTGTTTTGAACCTATAGGTGCTGACTGACTCACTGTATGCGAGGGATAATTTTTGTAATCTAGCAGTTCATCTCTAAGCCTACTAACTAGCAGCGGAATCGTGAGTCAGAGAATGGAGTCAATGGAACTCTGGTTGATTTTATTTTCTGGGCTTTTGTCTGTGGTGAAAAGTGAACTGAACTGTAGGCTTCCAATCCAACTTTGCCCAAGGTCTCCTTAAGCTCCTTAAACCACAGAAATACCAGGCTGGGTGGCCACTGGCCACTGCTTCTTTGGGTGTGCCAAGCAAGACAAGTGACAGTTGGACAGCACAAAGTGTTTTGAGTGTCAACATCTGAGTCTTTCTGTGTTTTTGACTACGAGTAATCACAACAGTGTCATGACCATGGTCCTGCCAATGTCTGGGCAAATACAGTCTACGTGCGGTCTTCGAGTTACTTAGTAAATGGTCAGGAGGCCCATCCATAGTTATGTGTCTGCTGAGCTGAAACAAATGAGGTGACAGAAACACAATAAAGAAAGTGTGGTCATGCGGCTGCCCACTCCCCTCTGCCCAGATTGGTCTGCCTCGAGCCACTACCCTGGCCTGATGAGAATTTGCCAGCGATAAACCACCACTGTGGGAAATGTTGGGTAGGGGCATAAATATCATCTGTAAACAATTAGGCAGCCACTGCTCATTCAGTGCCGTTTTGAGAAGCTAAGGAAGTCTGCAATCAGTTATATCTCCAATTACCATAAAAATATATTAGCCATTCATTCATTTATTAATGATTCATCAGTTAACCACACATAATGAGCAAATAATTAGCAGTGCTGTACGGTTGCCAAAATTGAAGAAGTGTTGGCATTTTAAAGATGAAAGGTTGCATTTATGCAAAAGTCTGGCGATGATAAAGTTAATATGGAAGATAATTATAAAAGTGGCTGTCCTGTATCACAGGCGGAGGTACCACAAAACTTGCCTAATTGAACTGAAATTAATATTCTCCCAAAGTCTGCGTGTTACCACACACAAACGGCTGGATTTCTCTTGAAGATCTCCCTTCTGTAAGGTGCACTGCACAATACAAGTTAATAAAATGCCAGACAGCTAGACTGTGTTCTTTGTTTGCTTGGTTCAGGGCCTCGTGGAAAACAATAAATTGCATTCATGTCAGCTGAGGCCCATCCCTTTGCTAATTACCGTTTGGTGCTGAAATGACTTCTGTGAAATTGGGAGCATGAGGAAACGGAGAGCCATACAAGGGAGGCTTTTCAGAGTTTCGCAGTAAATGTGAGATAGGCCTCAGGCACACAGATGTTAAAACAGTGAATTCCCCCACAGATTACACTAATGGAAACCCTGTCAGGGTAAGTCAAATCCGGGTCTGTGGTCAAAATCTAATTAAGGTTTCTGTACTTAAAAAGAATATGAATGCCTGGGGGTGGCGATGAATGTATAAGAAACTCACTTGTTTGTAAAATTGTTAGCATGAATAGTAGGTACCATGGGGCTGTTACCTGCGATGTAACACCTGCCTTCCCATGCGCTCTTTGCCTGGCTGGATGTACCAGGCAGGTTATTCCTGAGGTCAGTGAACTCTGCTCAGGCTGCCGTGGCCTCTGTCTTTGGGGCCTGGGACAAGGCATCGTTTGAGGTCATAGATGAAAACAGATCCTTAGAAGTTGCCCTGGAATCCCAGAGGATGCTTAACTTTGCCACATGAAAACCACCCCAGATGATCCTGCCCAACTGCCTGGCGCCACTGAGGAAATAGTTCTTGTGGAGGGTGTGGGGCTGGCCAAATCTGCCCTATTGGGGAAACAAAGGGTCGTCTGCTCCCAGCTCACCCTCCAGCCTGTGGGGGGACTGCCTCCCCGAACAGCTGCAGTGTGCAGACACAGCCCTGCCTCTAATAGAGGAAATGAATTTATAATGCTGCAGTCTCTTCATTTTCACCAAGCACAAATTTCCCCTTAAATACTTAAAAACAACACCCAGAGCTGGATATACCTTAAATTTCAAATAAATGAAATCTTAATCCAGTCTGTTGCCGACTCTGAGTTGTTATTAAAGAAATAAATTTGAAACAGCAAGTGGTTTGAGAATTTTTGAATTTAATTATTTAAATCTACTTAGGGTAACTCTCATGCGCTATTGCAGTTTCCCATGGAGAACATGAATTCTGGGAAAGGTAGCCCATGCAGGGCTCTGGAAATATTAACTTTCATGTTCAACTCTGGGCTCAGCCATAGACAGACTACCATCCTCCTTCTCCCTGGAAAAGCAGAAGAAAAAAACGCCGAGAATCTTCTTCTTTTAGCCTGGCTCTTGGTGGTTCATGCCTGTAATCCTAGCTACTTCAGAAGGCTGAGAATCGTGGTTTGAAGATAGCCAGCCTGGGCAAAAAAAAAAGTCTGTGAGGGTCTTCAATTAACCAGCAAAAAGCTATCAGTGAAGGTGTGCTCAAGTGGTAGAACACCAGCCCTGCATGAAAAGCCAAGGGAGAGCACAAGTCCCAGTCTGGGGGCGTGCACACACACACACACACACACACACACACACACACACTCTTTTTTCCCCAATTTCTATGGTCTCTTTAGATGCATTGTTTATCTGCCATTTACTTGTATGGAGCAGGTGTTCATATAATGGGGAAATGTTAGGGAGCAAAAATTTTATCAGGTATAATTGACATGGCTAGCAACTAATTAAAGGTGCCTAGCACAAGAGTTTGGACACTTTGTGAAAATGGATTATAGCTGTGACAGTTCTAAGGACAATAGCTCTGGGCCTTTTTTCTTTTTCTGTATGCCAGTCCTGGAGCTTGAACTCTGAGCCTGGGCACTGTCGCTGAGCACTTTTTGCTCAAGAGTAGAGCTCTCTGACTTGAGCCACAGCTTGACTTCTAGCTTTTTTTGGTGCTTAATTGGAGATAAGAGTCTCACGAACTTTCCTGCCCAGATTGGCTTCAAACCGTGATCCTCAGATCTGGGCCTTCTGAGTAGCTAGGATTACAGCAGGCATGAGCTACTGGTGCCTGGCTTACCTGAGCCTTTTGATGTCAGAGAAGCTGAGAACAAAGGATACCTTCCAGAAATTAGTAAGCTGGCTTTTTAATGGGGTACACATTGGGATATGGGAGGGCATGAAGGTGCCATAGCCGAGCACAGACTTGTGATTATTTTCCCTATGACACATGATGGGTTGGTATGGGACCCCTTGCAAGGGGGTTAAATTATCATGCACCTGTGAAGACTCTCACTAGAGCGTGGTCTCAGCCATACAAGGGAGATCCAAAGGCCCGAGTCAGAGAGAAGCCTCATGTCCAATTTACTTCTCTTTTTGTGCTGGCCGGTTGATAGTCAAAACCTTAGAGCTGCCAAATAGAACTTTCCCACACCCAACCCAAACTAACAAGAGGATATTAACTTGGAGTGATTTCTAGATCCAGAATTCTATTTTTCCACTCAATAGAAAAATCTTCATGGAAGCCAAAGTCTTGAAGAAAAAAGTAAATCTTAGTGTGGGGTCCAGATTCAGCCTTGTCCCTAGTGAATGCAAAAGACTCTGGATAAATAGAGGATAAACACTTTTAGAGGATAGTATTTTTACCCTAAAAGAAGAGAAACAAAGTTAAAATAGGAGTTTCTCTGGGAAATAAAGCCTGACAGCCAGCAAAAGCTTAGAAATCAAGTGTTTCTGGGTTATGGTTTTATAACATAAACATGAAAATTCTGTGTATTTAATTTTTTTTGTACCAGTCCAGGGGCTTGAACTCAAGGCCTAGGTGTTGTCCCTGAGTTTCTCTTGCTCAAGGCTAATGCTCTACCACTTGAGCCAGATCCACTTTTGGCTTTTTGATAATTTGTTGAAGATAAGAGTACTTTCCTGTACCACCTGGCTTCGAACACTGATCCTCAGATCTCAGCTTCCTGAGTAGCTAGGATTATAGGTGTGAGCCACTGGTGCCTAACTGTATTTAATTAAAAAAAAACCAAACTTCATACTTTTATGGAATAACCATTCTTTTCTAAGTATAATGCTGGGCCTTTGTTGCCTCCTCGTTGTTTCCCCTTCCCATCCTCTTTTTTCTTTTTCTTTTCTTTTCTTTTTTTTTGTCGGTTGGGTCTTGGACTCTGGGCCTGGGCGCTGTCCCTCAGTTCTTCAGCTCAAGGCTGAGCCAAAGTGCCACTTCCGGTTTTCTGGTGGCTTATTGGAGGTACGAGTCTCACGGACTTTCTTGCCTGGGCTGGCTTTGAACAGCGATCCTCAGATCTCAGCCTCCTGAGTGGTGTGAGCCACCAGCACCCAGCAGGGCCTTTTCTTTTAGAAAAGAAAAGTCATGGTTCCTGCATTTAGAAGGTTCTCATTGTAGCTGGAGGAGTAGGCATCCAACAGCATGAATCAAACTCCATGTAGCCAAATTTCTGCATCATTACAATGCCGAGTGTATAGAAAGCTAATAAATGTTTGCTGAATGAATGGATCTGTTGAAAAGGGAGTGTCATGCTTCCTGTCTAAGGAGTTATTGTATGAGTTAGAAGTTAGCATTTATAACTCATTGCATACCTCTGCATGCTACTTAAGCAAAATTATTAAATATCATCATAATAAATAAGGGCCCTAAGCTGCCAATTACAGTCTTTTTTTTTAATGAAGTTTGTGACATTTAGATTCCTTTGTTGGACAGATGGTGTAATGTGGCACCTGTTGGAAAAGTAGGCATTTTGGGAAGGGACATTAATTCAGAACTATTTATAATTCAGCATAGTACTCATCTCTTAATAAGTGTTTTTGTATTGTTTCCTAAGGAAGTAACCCAGTTGAGCACATTCTTTGAATTGGAGCTTTTGAAATGAAAAGACCATCATTTCTTAAAGTTCTATTGACCCTGCATGTCTGCACTCCAGTTTGTTCTCAGCCTTCTCTCTCCTCACCCCTTTCTCCAGCCTCCTCACTTTTGCTCTCCTGTAAGTTTTCCATTCATTAGAAATGCCCCTCAAGCCACATCAGAGCTCAATTGACCTGGGGTCCATGAGGTGCTCCTGAGCTGCCGTTTTGGTCTGGCTTTCATAATCTACTGCCTTATAGTCTACTAGGTAAGGATTGCTAGCTGTCAGGCTAATATCCTCTTTGCCCTGCAAATGCCATGTTTGTTTCTCAGGCCTTTGCCTTTGTAAATATCCCACTCAGAAGACTTCTTCTGTAATCCCTTTTTAAACTCCATGAGGCCAGTGATCATCTCTGCTTTGAAACTGTTCGATGCTTCCTTGATTTTCACTGCTTCTAAGCTCCTAATGCCACCATTTAGCAGTTCTTTCATGGTACCCCCTAATTTAGTCTTAGCTTTCCATGTAAACCCTAAGCCTCTTAGAACTAAAAGAAGCTACAGTGCTTATTATGCACAATGCTCTGTATTAAGGTGTGCTGCATTATTATTCCATTTAATCTCCATGACAACCCAGTGAGGTAGACATTTTTTTTTCTTGTCACTTTCATTTTACAGATAAGGAAACTCATACCCAGAAAACATGACTGATTCACCCAAGGTCATACTGTTAACAAGAGCTAGAGCCGGCTTTTGGAGTAGTCACTGTTTTGTACCACCCAGTTCCCACTTCAGGACGAAAGGATTTGCTCCTTCAGTAGCAGGCAGTGCTGTTGGCCGATAGCCCTCAGTTTTGAGCCCTCTCTCCATTGCCATCTGATGAACTGAGCTACTTCTCCCAATGTGATACCACCTTTGCTGGGGCAGCTTGTAGCCAAGACTAGTATAATAGGGGTATAAAGGTTTGCCTATCTCACAGCAATTTTGTACAACTCCTATGTATCAAATAGCTTCAGAGTTCTCTGAGATTTGCTGAGACCTTTTTCATAGCTATATCATAGTCCAACTTCTCAGTCCAATCCTGTTTCCTTTGCTTTGTTTTCATTTCTACATAGGGTGGCTCCCAAGAACATACATGGATGTACTTCTTAACAACCAAGAGCTCAGGAAAGCTAACTTGAATAGTTGGTAGCAGAAGTTGTCTGAGAAGATGATGGTAAGATGGGATTCTGTGAGCTGTTGGTAATGAGGCCCCCATCTCACGGGCAGGTGATACAGAGACATGTTGGTATGGTACATGAACTGACTGATAATGCTGGTGAAAGGCAATGTACTAGTGGGAGGACACACTGAGCATTTGACAAATGTGGGAGTGATGATATTAGAACAATAGCATCAATAGCTATTACGAGGGACAATGAATAACTTGGAAAATGAGGGCAATTAATTAGCAAGTAATATCAAAGACTAGATTGCCTTACTGATTGGATCTCAAATGAGCCCCATCTTTTGTCATGAAGAGGCAGAAAAAGTTGACATCAGGTACAGAACTTAATCACAAAAATGACTGGGTTCTAGGGGAGAATGAGTGTTAGGTTGGGTTCTGATAGGAAAAGAAGAAGACCTTGAGATACTGGATGGTAATATCTGAGTTGCTGTACTAGAGCATCTAATCTTCAATTCCCTATACTCTATGTGCTTGGAGAAGTGGCCCACTCATGTAAAAAGGGTAGCACTACTATTCTCTAACTTGAGGATGATGCAGAAGCCTCCACTTTGCAGGACAAAGATGTCTTCCTTACTTCAAGAGCTTTCCCTATGTTCTTCCTCTAGACATCCATCCTAATAAGCAGGGTTACTTCACAAACACTACCTGGCTAAGGAAGTCCTGGGCTTGGTGGAAGTAAAGGAGTAAAGATACTGTACTGGAAGAATATGGGGCATTACTTAAAGGACAGAGTTCTGAGTGTATTGGGCCCAGATAGGTAAGAGTATAAACAAAGGTAAAATTTTAGGTAAATAGCTGGGCACCAGTGGCTCACGCCTGTAATCCTAGCTACTCAGAAGGCTGAGATCTTAGGATTGTAGTTTGAAGTCAGCCCCAACAGAAAATCCATGAGATACTTACCTCCAATTAACTCCTCCTAAAAGGCCAGAAGTGGGTCTGACTCAGGTGACAGAGTACTAGCCTTGAGCACAAAAGCTCAAGGACAGCAGCCAGGCCATGTGTTTAAGCCCTGGCTTGTGTGCGCGCGCGCGCACACACACACACACACACACACATACACACAAAAGTATTTATATAAGAACACTCCCCTTAAATATAGGGCTTAATATCTGGCAAGGATCCTGTTGGTGTCCTGCTTGCAAGCTCTCAGATACTTGGAGGAGAAGTCTACATGAAAAGAAATAGGAATGGATTATCAGGACAGATATAATGGGAGAAGAGGCGAAAAATTCAAGGAAATGGGCATGGCAGAGTGGAAATATTATAATAGGGGAAACTTACCAAATAACTATGTTCAGTGGGCTGGGCCAGAGCACATATTTTGTAAAAAAACACCCCAAAACTCCTGGTATTCTTTGGGAATCTCTGATAGTCATCAAATAATTATGAAGTCAGAATTGCCCATCATGACCTTAAAAATGGTCATATTCAAGAAGCCATAAATTGAATGAGCCTACATATAACCCACCGTAAGATGGAAAGAGTTCATTCCAGAGTGAGCATGGGCAGGATCAGAAGGCATAGCAAGCTACATGATCAAGAAGCTCAGATACTCAAGTCATCATCCACAATAATCATTGCCTACTTCTCCATCAGGGTACACCTGTAGACAGTTGACAGAACCTGTAACAGGCCAAACTTGGTTCATGAATAGGTTGCCTGATAGGTGGTTGCAAGTAGAAAATGGACTGTTACTGGGCTACAGCTCTACTCTGGGTGAACTTGAGGTTGTTACTTAGTGCAAATCTTCCCAATGGAGATAGTTTCAAGTGACCCTTCTGCTCCTCCACTTTGTAAGAAAATAGCATGTTCATAAGCTGTGGACAAAGGAAAATCACTTTGTCAAATGGATAGAAGTATGGACAGAAGAGAACAAAGAATCCAGGGCATGAAATGTAAAGACTTTTTCATGAGTTAACACCCACTAGAGAGCATCCAACACAGAAGAGGCATAAAACAACTAAGGAAACAGAGTGACTAGCCACTTGATATAATCCAGCCTCTTACTTACCATACCACTGCTGGTACAATGGGTATAAAGCTGTAGTAGCCATGTGGGCAGGTTGGAGTCACACCATGGCTTCTACTAACCAAAGTCATAAAGCACAATCTCACATGTCAGCAACAGAGAATAATTCCCAAGATAATGTAACCCTTTGGGGTTACAAAACATCAACTTAGTGGCAAGTTATCATCATGACTGGAAGGAATAAGCAGTTCACTTCACTAGAAAAAACCCTTATTTCAGGATGGGTTGTCCTTCCTGCTTACAGCCGAAGCCTGCATCACCATCTGAGGGATTAGGGAATGTATCAATCATCAAGGATCCCACATATCTCAATCTTAGGTAGGTACCCACTGTATGTATGGCAAGGGAGATGCACCAGAAGACACCATGAAGACTCTGGTCTGCTAGAGTGATGGAATGACCTATTGAAGGCACATTCAGTGACCAGCTTGAGGATGCTGTCTGTGAGCATCAGGCACTCTCTGCTAGCCATTCTTTGCTTTAACCCAGTGGTCATGCCATGGACTATTGTTCATTCACTGAATATTTATTAAACATCTATGTGTTAGGCTTTGTCCTGGTATAAGCAATACAACACCGATTGAAGGAAATAAGATAGAACTCATGTCCTTTAGGGAAGAAAGTTGGGAAGGAGAAGTTTCCAGGTGGAGCTCGTTCCTAAGCTTATCCTTCAGGATAATAAGAAGGAGCTAGGCGGGTATTCCAAACGAACCACAGGTCCAGGGTAAAAAAACCGCAGAGATGGATGTTGTTGGAACAGACAAGGTCAGCGATAAGGAAAGGAGTGAGGTAATGAAGGCGTCCTCATTTCATGGGAAGGAACATATATTTTATCCTGTGGATTCTGTAGAGGTATTGATAGGTCTTCAGGAGGAATGTGGTTTTCGGTTCCTTCAGTTCCTGCATGCACTGTTCCAGTGTCTTTTAGTTATTGTATATGCTACTTGCAAAAAGCCATACCTGAATGCATCACGCACAGGGGTATCATGCATTTACACCAACCTTAAATTTCAGTTCTGGCAGATACCCAACAAAGCCGGCTGCTGAAAAGACTTCCTTGAATCTACTACCTGTTGGTAGGGTTTTTAGCATGAGGATTGCTGATGGTTATTGAGCTTTTTCATTGCTCTGAAATTTTTCTTTATTTTTTTCCCACAAATTATTTGAAATAGTTTTGCCCAAAGCACAGCAGAGGTAATTGATCATAGGCAGAGAGGCCCAGGAGAAGACTGACTTTTTGTTAAACTCACTGATGATAATTATGAAGGTAGAGAATCCACACAGGACTACCACATAATCCTAACATAAAACCTAAGCATCCAAGGAAGCTTCAAGAAGGCAGTGAACTCTAATGATCAGACAATGTGGCATCTAGTAGTGAAGTGACGGACAAAGAAGGAAAAATTTCAGGAAAGTCCATCATGTGCTGGGAGGGAAGGAGACATGTGAACTGCTTAGGCAATGGGTTCCTGATCCAGTTCAAAGTCAACACTGAATTTCAGATAGAATCCAATGTTATCAGTAGATACACATTCAAAACGGCTTCTAGTTTCCTAATGGATTTCTTCAATAATAACCATAATTGCTCATTAGAATGATCAACAATGAGTTTAAAAATTTAGGCAGTTTTTATGAGGTTGGAAATCACACTTACCTATAGAAATATGCTAATGAAAAGCTATGGTGCTGACAAAAGATGTCACTGGGGTTTGTTGCTTCAAATAAAAGATCCATGAAAATCTCTAAGAACTGAATGGTTTGTATCCTGGCTCAGTACTTGGTCTTCTCTCATTTCCCATCTAAGCCACACAGACATAATGTTGGCTATTGTTTTAACATAGTCCAGTTGTCCACTATGTGCTGTGCACAGAGACTCACAGTCAGGTATTACTCCTGAAAGTAAACTTAGAAGCTGTGCATCACAATGAAAAGATACAGAATACCCTCTACAAATTAGGAAAATGTTTGCTATCACACAGAAGGCAAGTGTTACAACTGAAATTATAGGGCCATCCTTTCATGAGTAGTTTTTTGTGAGCAAAACACCTGGTATAGATGGAATGTGGGAAAAGCTTTAAAAGTTGTTTTTTGGCTTATTAAAACCACTGTGAAATTTAATTCAAATGTTATAGATGTGCATAAAAAGGTCAGATTTCCAGATAGATGGAAGAAATGAGAGTTGATAGTCCTCTAGGGGTTTCTAGTTTTCTAACTATGTCTTTCTGTCTCCTCTTTCATTCAGTTACTGCTCTCCTTTCTTTCCTTCTTCCCCCAAATCCTTAGTGAGTTAGCTTCTTTAAGCCCAGTAAAACTTCCTTTCTGTTTCCATTAGGAGTCCAGTGGCTTTCACAGTGATTCATTTGATTGTCCTGCCCAGAAGAGACCAAAGTACAGACATCAGCTGATATAGATTCTTGTTGGGCTGAAAGACTGTCTTAAAAAGGAAGTTACATTTAGTTCCCAAAACATATTATAGCATGCCTTCTTGGTAGAGAGACTGACAATTTAAACAAGTGATATTGGACTCCAGTATACTTTTCTTTTCTCCAAAACTGATATTTTAGATTATATATACATAAACATATATATATATATAATTGTGCTGGTCCTGGGGTTTGAAGTGAGGACATGGCACTGCCCTTTACTTTTATTTCACTTTACCACTTGAGCCACAGATCCACTTCTAGGTTTTTAGTGGTTAACTGGAGACAAGAATCTCATGGACTTTCCTGTCTGGAATGGCTTAAAACTGTTTTTCAGATCTCAGCCTCCTGAGTAACTAGGATTACAGGTATGAGGCATGGCCTCTGGGTTAGTTTCATCAATTTTTGAGGCATCGAAAAAGAGGTAGATATGTGAGGTTTCCAGACCACTTCTCTTATTAATGTGAAGACCCAGATTTCCTTACTTAGAGTATTAATTATAATACAATGATCTATGAATTTCCTTTTGACTTGAAATTTTCATGAAAAAGAAACACACACAGCCAGCCGGTCTGGATGATTGGTTATATTGCTACTGTATGTTTTCTTTAAACCAAGTCTCAAATCCACTCAATATGAAATAGATTAGTAATACGAACCAGACACTCTGAAGAGGCCACCCTCATATTCAAGGAATTTACTGTCTTGCCTTGTATGTTTGCATTTATTTCTTCTGACTCTTTGTGGAGGTCAATTCTAGGGAAGTAACATTTATGTGAATCCAAATGGAGGGAGAAATTTTCTCCTTCATCTCCCCTTCCCAAACAATCTAGCTTAGTTCATCATCTTGTGTTGACATTATTTGTGAATACTAATTAACTCATAAATGCTAATTAATAACTCCATGTGCTTCTACTTACTGGAAAATATAAGGATCCAGGTGTAGTATAGACGTGGCCACAAATACAACACATTTCTTCATCTCTGAGCTAAGCAGATAGATGGGATGACTGTTTCAGCTCTGTCAAAGTCAAGGCTTTATTTACTTATTTTTTTTTAAGTACACAAGGGATTAATTAATTAATTAAACTCTCACAAAAGCATCATCCTCTGACTTCCCACTAAGAAATCAGAGCCACATCCAGCTGCATTAGTTAAAGTTTTCCAATAGGATATACAAAGTGCTGTGTAGATTTATTATGAGGGATTGGCTCATGTGATTACAGAGTCTGAGAAGCAAATGTCTGCCAACTGTAGAAGTAGAGAAGCTGATGATGTGCTTGTATTCCAAACATGAAGGCTGGAGAACCAGGGAAGCCAACGTGTAAGTCCTAGTTTGAGTCTGAACACCCAAGTATCCAGTGCTCAGATTTCTGATGTGGTTGATGTCCTGGCTCATTTCCTTGGCCTATTCTAGTCCTTTCCTTAATAGATTAGATGATGCTCACCCAGATTGGTGAGGAAAATGTTTTTATTAATTTACTTTTTCCTAAGCTTACCAATTCAAATGCTAATCTCTTGCAGATACACCTTCATAGATATACCCAGAATTAATAGACTACCAGCTAACTGAGCATCATCACTAAGTTCATCAAATTGATGCATTTAATTAATTATGCAAGAGCAAATGGCAAGAGCAGCATGGATTCTCCATCTTTAGGGCAAGTTCAAAGTAGAAGGGCAGGCAGAGAACCTTTCCATAGCCTAGAGTATACCAAAGTGTTGTCTTCTTGGTATAGAATGGAGCAGGTCAGAATGGAGGGATGGGAAGGAGCGATCTGCCAGGCTAGGCTTAAAGAAGGTCAATGGTATCTGAGTTATGCAGGATGCTGGTGCCTTTGGCCTCTTATTGTGTAGCTGCCTTTCCCTCAAGGTGGTGAGTTCTGAAAGGTTCGAAGCTCAGTCTAGCCAAGCTAGATCTTGCTACCTCGGTGCTGCTTTGATAATGTCATTGAGGCTTGGGTTCATGGTTTTTTTCAGCAAATAAAATGATGAGGCCTGTTATACAGCATTTATCAAATGCTTAATATATACTTGGTTTCAGTATAGAATTTTCAACAGTGAATTTTTTTCTCATTTCCTAGAGTTCATTTCAACAAATACTATTTTATATGATCAGAAGCATACAGATAGGTGTCGTGTCTTTGTGTTCCTCCCCTAAGAGTATCCTCCTTTGTTCTCACTGTGTGTGAATGTCTAGAGTCCTGTATAAGTTAACATGGACCAGTGTATTTAGATCTAACTTTTGCATATGAGAGAAAACATGCGCCTCTGTCTCTCTGAACTTGGCTTACCTCACTTAACATGATTTGTTCTAGGTTCATCCATTTCCTTGCAAATGGCACAATATTATTCTTTCTAATGGTTGTTAAAATTCCATTGTGTATAGGTATTTCATTTTTTGGACCAATTTATCTATTGTAGGGCATCTGGGCTGTTTCTATAACTTGGCTATTGTGAATAGTGACAGTGAATGTTTGTATTACTGTTTATGACAGAGACAGACCCATTTGTGGGTTTTGTAAACTGAGGCAGGAAAATTACATAACGTGGTTGATGTCCCAGAGCCTGTGAGTAGTGAAATGGATATTTTATTTGTTCCGTACTCTACATGAAGGTCCTCCCTAAATTGTGCCTTGGGTGTGGTTGCCAAGACCGCAGACTCTGCTGGGCGGTTAGTTTTTGCCCAGGTGGCCCTATGTGCAAGCCCGGAAGACCCCACCTTGCTTTTCTGAGCCAGTTTTCTTTCCAAGTTGAAGAGCTGGGGCTTGGATCCCATTTTCTTTTCCAGTTGCTATTTGCCTCTCAGCCCCCAGAACCCCTTTTGAATTGGAAATTACCCTTTTCTTCCCATTAGTGCCTTAGCCTTCTCTCTTTTTCCTCTTAAGCCCATCCCCGTCCCTTATAAGCATTACCCTTGATTCTATTTTTAATGTCACTGTTAAATAAACATAGGGTGGACCTTCTTGGGGAGAGAGCTGTGGGAAGAAGGGAGCTGAGATGAAGGCAAACATTCACATTCTTGTATCAGCCCTGAGCTAGGTTGCAATGCAAGGTACTGCTTTTGTATGGACTTCCCAGGAGTGGGACACCTTTCCTTTGTAAAGAAAGAGAGAATCTTTATAATCCCTGTGCTCCTGTCAAAGGTGGTCAGGATAAAGCTAGATAAGGCAGGAAAAAGAGTCCCTAAGTACTTGGCAGGGCTACCTGCTTTTTTAAGTGGGTGTGGGAGGTGGGAGGGGAGCTCCCAGTCCATGGCTCGTTCCCAAGAGGCAAGGGACACATGGTCTTTTGACATCTGTGTCCTGCACTCTGGAGAAGGGAGCCCCTCCACCCCCCCTCCAGCTCCCCTCCCTGGGTGGTGCTGCAGGAAGACAGGGCCAGTGGCTGTGTCTGCCAGCCCCAAATGCCAGCAGCTGCGCAAGCCTGGGATAATTGCTCATATCTGTTTCTTCTCTTTTCCAGGCCTTGGAAAGTGTTCCAGGAATGGACTTTCTGCAGTGTGATGACCTGCAAAAGCAGCCCTTCCATTTACGTTTCAAACTCGAAGTCAGCCGTGTCAAAGTTTGAACCAGGACTGGGGAGGATAATAGGTCAGATGCAATTAGCAGCTGAGAGAGCTGTACACTGCAGTCTGATTTATTTTTTTGCCCATCAGATTCCAAGAATCCTAGTGCTTAAAAGCAACCAAACAATCACTCTATTGTACTGAAATAAAGCCCAGTTAATTCAAAAATCAATTGTACCACCAGGTGGGGCACACTCTGGCCCCAAACAGATGGGGATGAAAACTCCCCTCCTCCCCACCCCAAATGAAGTCTTGTTAAATTAAAAACTTGATCCAGAAGTGGAACAAATAGGGAGCCATGAATGGAACAGAGTCAGGTCCACTTAGGCGAATTCTTTCTTCTCCCACTCTTTTTTCCTTTCCTTTAAAAAAGAGAAAAAAAATCACCATTCCACTTTCATCAGTGTTAGCATCTAGGCAGAAATGCAGCCCTCCACCCTTAGCAGTTCAATGTGTTACTTTAATTAGTCTGAAAATTAAAGGGCAACTCTGGGCCAATGTGAATGATTATGAAAATACATGTGTATCCCAAGCAATCCTCTCCTTTAATTAATAGTCTTGTAAACTATAAGGCACACTTTAAGTCAGCCGAGAGGTATAGCAACTCCATTTTAAATATCCACTTAATATGTGACAGGATGTGAAGCATACACTAGCATATGCTCCCTTCTCAAATTTCACTGTCTGAAAAAATTTCAAAGCTGACCCAAGTCAACCTGAAAAATGTTTCACACCCTGGGCTTGAACACAAGAAACTCTGTGATGAACAGACATTCAATTACATTTTTTGTTAAAAAAAAAAGCGAGAAACATTTTTGTAAAATAGAGACTCTGGAAACTAATTGGCAGTCACAAAACTTGTGAGCGAAGGCCAAATCTTGTGGGGAACTTTTTTACTACAGTAACACGACTCAAAGAAAATGTGAATAAAAGACATCTTTGTTTCCCAGTCAAATTAGCTGATTAAGAAATAAAACATCCTAACGTGTTTTTAAATGTAGAATTAATTATTTATAGGAGAAAAATGAAAGCTGGGGTATGTGAATTCGCCTCTGTGTGTGAATGGAATGTGACAGAAATCATGCAGATGTAGTAACCCTTGCAGATCCACCCGTGTCTTAGATCATTAAGCAAAATAAAATATGAAGAGTTTGAGTTAATGGGGGAAAAAAAATCCCTACATTCAGGTTGTATGTTGCACTGCCTGTGTGGATTTCCAAAGTCCGGATCAGTTATGGTGAAGACTGGAAATATGGTGATTCAGAGTAAGAAAACTGCTTCACATAGCCCGGGTACTGACAGCTGAATAGAAGGAAACACTGATTTCTGCCAGTCCAAAGACCCTTTGCACTTAGGAACCCAGGAAAAAAGTCACCCAAAGAATCTGAACTGTTCAAGCCCCACAACTTACCAAAAAAAGAAAAGAAAAAAAATTTGAGCCGGACATTCTTTAAGGCTAATGGGTGAGCTTGAAATGCCTGGAAACAAGACAACTTAAGTTATTCCTTGCACTCAAAAAAGACCTGAGCAGGTGACCTTTGACATCTTAGGCCTCCATGTTTCAACTTTAGCCCTTCGTCTCTGACCTCTTAACATATCCAATATCCTGAAGCCATGCTCTCACCAAGCCAAGGCTGCAAATTATCTTGGCGATATGGATAAACATGCACTGGGTCAGTGTGTTTTAAGGTGTGGTCTAGTAACTACCTGCGGCAGAATTATTTGATGGGTTTAAAAAAATAGATTCCTGGGCTCCAGGATTAAGTGGGGATGGGACCCCACCTAAAAGTATTGCTAATTTAGGATTGGCTCCCTGCACTAGGGCCTCTCTCTCTCTCTCTCTCTCTCTCTCTCTCTGTCTCTGTCTGTCTGTCTGTCTGTCTGTCTGTCTGTCTCTCTCTCTCTCTTTCCTTTTGGTACTCAGCTTTGGTTTGAATTCAGGACCTGGATACTGTCTCTTAGCCTTTTCACACAAGTCTGGCACTCTACCACTGCCAGCCTTTTTGGGTGGTTAATTAGAGGTAATTGTCTTACAGACTTGCTTGCTTGGGCTGGTTTTGAAGCATGATCCTCATGCTTCAGCCTCCAAGGATTACAGACATGAGCCATTAATGCCTAGATTTTACTAGATTTCCTTAATAGGCTCCCTTTAGTGGAAGCCATTTTCTCAAATGTGAAAAATCCCTCATTGGATAACACGAGTCTGCCAGTCTTTTTCATTTCTTATAGCACCACTTAGCCAAGGGTGTATAGGAATGCTTTGTCCTCTAAAATAAGTCCAGTAGTACTTGAAAAGTCATTTGGCAAGAGATGAGGGATGAGACAAAGGGAGAAGATTAATGATGAACAGAATCAGAGTCCTTGCTAAAATAAAAATGGATTCACACCCAACTTCTTCTGAAGGCTAAGACATATGGCAGCTCATGTTGGAAGCGAGGGTGTTTAGTAGTGAGAGGTCCTGCTGCAGAGCTGTGTGATGTAGGGGACAGCTTTCTCAGCCAAAAACAGAGCATCCCATGCTATGGGAGATGTACTATCTCTCCTATGTGACGAGACAGACTTTTCTGAGAAATTGGAGTGAATCAATGCCTTTGTGATTTCAATAAGTTTTTCTGAGTCCAGATGATTCAGGTTTGGAGTTAGTCTTTTGTCCTGCTTTTCTCTTTGAGTTTAGCCTGACAGCTCAATATTTTCTGTGACTGTGGGAGCTGCTGATAGTGTAAGGTTCCTCATAGGAAGTGGAAACCACATTCTTCTCACAGTTTTAAGAACTTAGAGGAGAAAAGTGCAGGCCACTAAAACTTGAGAATCATTTTGAGTGCTTCCTTCCTTCCTTCCTTTCTTTCTTCCTTCCTTCCTTCCTTTTGTGTTTTCTTTCTTTCCTTCTTTTTACCAGAAAAATGCCAAGATATACCTGGAAGATTTCTTTTCTTCTAGGGAAGAAGGAGTGAGCCTCCATTTGCTCCATTTGCACTTTGCCATGTGCCAACATTAGAGGTAGCAAGTGTTGAGTTCAGGATTCCATTTCTAGGATTCATACACATACACGAAGGCTCTTATAAATATGGCTCTTATTTTGCTTACAGTAGCAGTGGCATCAGTTCATGGAAAATTGATGCTTAATAGGAACTTTTCCGAAACTCGTGTACCCTGGGAGATAAAACTTTGCCCACCAAATTTCATCCCTCTACTAAAATTTCCTTTGGAATGTTTGTACTAAATTCCTCTTTCTCTGATGGAAGTATACAACACAAAATCTACCTTTAACGTTTCATTTGATTCATTTCTTATTTTTAAAAATCATCTGTAGGAAGTTGTATGAAAGGGCCTCAATTCAACATGTCGGTTCATCACTACAGTGCACCTTTATGAGTGTCACCCCTTTCATGCGCCCCTAAATCTTCCAACTCTATATATCCCCTCATTTTCACTTATATACATTGAATATTTATGACTCCCACCCTCTATTCAAGATGTTAAAAAATGCGCAGGAATGCAGGAATACATAGAATGATATGAGGGCCACTGGTCAAGGGGAAGATGGAGGAGACATGGGGATGCTAATTAAACCCCTCTGATACTTAAGGAGTGATTTATTTGGTACATTCAGGATTTGGAATGCTTGAATAGTAAGACAGTGTGTGACTTCATTATATGCCATGGGCCACCCCAGCAACTCAGTTTTACTGTAAGACTTTTTTTTTTTAAATTTGGTATTTCCTGACTGGATCTGTGCACTTGTGAACTTAATTAACATACTAGTGATTCTGCACCCTCGGGGAAAAATGACAAATTTTGTGAAAGGTAAATATAGAAAACAAGGAGACTCTTTCCTTCCTGTTCATAGCTGTTTCTAGTCTTTCTCCTCTATTATGGGTCAAGAAAACAAGAGAACCACATGGAGCCTCACAAAAAAGAAAAAAGAGCCAATTCCTCACACTCATTAAGGCACCATGCACAAGGATTCTTCTAAGTCATTCTGTCATGTGTTCTAATGCTTCTGTGTGAGAGAAAACAAGGTAATAGCAGAAGGTAGCCCTTTAAATGATAACATGACATTCTATGTCCCTTTTTTAAATTATTATATTGCTCTCGTTTGGAAGTAGCTTGAACAATTCCCTTTTGAATCAAGCCCTAGAATATTGATCAATGTCATTATTTTCATGAGGCAAGTTTAAACCAATAAAGTGGTTTCGCTTCATCCCTTTTCTCTCCCACCCACCCTTTTAGAAAAAAAAATGAAACAAGAGTCACAACTTTGGCGTGTTAGCTTGAGTGTGAAGCTGTGGTATGGAAAAAGTCTATGAAAAGATGACATTTATAGATGGGTACATATATATTTAATTTCATATGTGTGTATATATATTTCTACTTCTGTTCATCAAGGATACAACATCATAATTAAGGACATTTTACTTTATCCAATGAAGAATTTTTTTCAGTTCTTTTTAATTGGTAATGTAATTACAGAGCTAATTAGGAACATAGTGGGTGTTGGACTACAATGATTTTCTTTAACTGGAAACTCTTACCACTTACAAAGCAAGGAAGTTTTTAAATTATGGAACACTTAAATAATGGATTAATAAGTCAGTAAATACAACTGAATAAAGGTAGATTATTCATATGCCCTTCTGTTGGCAAAATTCTTAGTGTGAGTCTGATCTATTCCACTAAGTAATTATCACTCTGCTTTTCCAGCTTACTGGGGGGTCTACACAGAGGCCTCAGGGAATTTATATGCTAAACTCCAGGGCTGGAATTTCTGGACCAGAGCTGGGGTAGAAGGTAGAGAGTACTGAAAGCTGACTGGGAGGGATATTGTCCAGCATTTAGAACACAGACAAGTTCTGTTAACCAGCTTCTGCTGGCCACACATACATGGGGAGGAGCAAAGGAGGAGCTTCTGCCCCTCCCTTACTTTCTCTCCACTTTTGCCCTTTGTATTGGACACCTGTACTCAAGACAAATAGCATTCAGAGATAGTAGAAGGATAAGCTTGTGCAGAAGTAGCATTAGCATACACTTTGTGATAGCCCAGTGGGTCTTGGGTCACCTGACACTGAGGACTGGAAATGAATGAACAAATGCATTCCTTTTTGGTCTGATCTAGGAAATGAAGACTCTCTGAAGACTGAGCTGGGATAATGAGATACAGTATGGCAACTAATAACCAAATATACAATATAGTGGTGTGTGTGTGTGTGTGTGTGTGTGTGTGTGTGTGTGTGTGTGTGAAAGAGAGAGAGAGAGAGAGAGCGAGAGAGAGAGCATGGGGCTTGAACTCAGGGTCTCATGTTCTTTGCTTAACTTTTTTAATGTAGGGCTGGCACTCTACCACTTGAAACGTACCTCCACTTCTGGCTCTTTACTGGTCAATTACAGTAAAAGTCTCAGATTTTTCTGACAGGTTGGCCTTGAACTAGGATCCTCAGATCTAAACCTGTATCCTGCACAGTTCCTATATTTTGAGAAGACTTCAGATTTATGTATTTAGGGGACAATTATTTATTAATTCATCTGGTGTTTGGCAGTATTTGTGTGAGGGGCTACTATTGCAAAATGTTCAAAAGAAGATAAAAAAATCAAATATAAACACATCATCTGAATCCAGAAAATTTCCTAAGGACTGATTTACACACGTCTGAAACAATCCTAGATCAGCAGCCCATTCCATTTCCTGGGCCTTTTTCTGGGAAGGTCCTATCTGGAAAGTTGTGTCCCCAGAGAAGTCAGTTTACTGCTTGTACTGGAAACTACACAAGCCAAGACAGGCTCAAAGGATATATTTGGTGAACTGAAATCTCTCCATTTTCTATGGTGACTTCAGGAGAAGGTGTGGGGGAGAGAGGAACAGTTAGAGACAGCTGGGCCACATGAGATTCACAGATAATCCCTAACCCTGGTTTCTACTATTAGTCTCACTCAAGCCTTTGACTGTAATCAGCTCCCACAAATGGAATTATGCTATGCTTTGCTTGTGTCCTTCTGCTGCTGCTAGCATGGGCAAAGAAGGTCTTGAAGGGCATACTGGGAAGAGGCAAATGGACAATGCCAGAGGTTCTGGCTGGTCTGCCCACCAACTGTCCATTGCCCCCCTTGAAAATGAAACTTGAAAATGAAGGTAGAAACACAGCTAGCACAGAGTGAAGCACAGAGTCACTTGTCAAAGGATTATTTTTAATAAACTACTCAGTTTCTCTTCATTCATCAAGAGAGAGAAATTTCAGATTCATTTCCATGTTACACTATTGGCTTAAATAACTTGTTTTGTGCAGATGTGTCCACATCCTGGGTGGAGTAGGAGAGACTTCTCCTTTAAGCTTATGTGTTTCCTGCTTTGTTTCAGAAATGACTTCAGCTGAGATTCTTCCTGCTCTTTAACCCATGGGAGAGGAAACTGGACAGACACTTGAAAGAAATGAATCAAATAAATCCCACCCTTAAATATTGTCTTTTCATTAAATAATCAAATTGAAATTTCAGCAGAACTTCCTTTCTTTTATTTAATAAATCCGTAAATATCTATGGAGGGTCAGATGACATAATTTTAATCAAGACCCTGCCCTCTGTGAGTTTTCAGTTAAATTGGTGAGAGGATATGTATACAATTGGTTATGTGATGTGACAAATGTTAATAAATTCCATATGAGGCATTCCATAACATGAGGCATTTGAGAAGGCAGGTGAGAAAGTTCAATGTCAGCTGGACTAATCAGAAAAGCCTTCATAAAATGGAACAATGGGATTTAGGCATAGCCTGAGACAGGTGATTCTAGGACATTCTAGATGGGGAGGGGGTTGAACTTACACTTGTTTGGCTTTTCTTTCTATTTGCAGGGAGGGGCAGTATTAGGGTTTGAACTTAAGCCTTACACTTACTAGGCTGGAGCTCTACCACTTGAGCCATACCTCCAGTCCTACTTTTTGCTGGTTATTTCGGAGATGGAGACTAGAAGACTTTGCTGACCAGACTGGCTTTGAACCTTGGTCCTGTAGATCTCAGCCTTCTGAGTAGCTTTGAGTACAAGAATGAGTCACGAGTGCTCATATTGATGCTTTAAAAAAAACAACCCAACACTAAACTCAGCACTTTAATACATCAATTTAGCTAATTCTCACCAGCATCTAACGACAGCAGAACAATTATATTCCCCACAATGCAAATCCGAACAATAACATCTTTATGCAGCATCGACAGGACATTAAGCAATGATCTAAATGTTTTACACGGATTAAATCTTGCAGTCATCACAACTCTCTGAGGTGGGTCCAACTACTAGTAGTACCTACCTAGGCACAGAGTAATGTGTAACTTGACCAAGTTCACCCAGTTAGGGAGGCTTAAAGTTTAGGATGAGTACCCAGCATTGTCCATCTGGAGCCTTTCATGAAACATTTTTTTAATTGATGAATAATAATTTTACATATTCATGGGGTAGAGTGTGACCATTTGATATACAACGAGCTACAATCAAATCAGGGCATTAGTATTCCCTCTCCTTCATTCTTGAGTATTTGTACTGGGAACCTTTGGATTCCTCTCTTCTAGTACTTTGTAGAATGTATACTATACCGTGGCACAGAACTATGGAAGTTACTCTTCTGATCTAACAGTGTTCTGGCACTCATTTTCAGACATCACTTGTAATTTTATTCTTGACTTCTGGGGGAATGTCACTGACATGGGAAGGGCTAGTGAAAATGCCTAAAAACTTAGCGGTTGCAATGCCTTTGAAATGTGTTTGCAAAGCCCACACAAACCAAAACATTTTTAACAGTGACTGACCTCAGAAAATGTTTTAATTCATTCTTTGTTATTATTTATTTGTGCTTGTCCTATGGCTTGAACTTAGGGCCCAGGTGCTGTCCCTGAGAAACTTTGCTCAAGACTTATGCTCTACCACTTGAGACACAGCTCTGTTTCCAGCTTTTTGATGATTAATTGGAGAGAAGAGTCTCATGGACTTTTCCTGCCTGGACTGACTCTACATTATAATCTTTAGCCTGAGTAGCTAGGATTGCAGGCTGAGCCACCAGTGTCTGGCAGATGTTGAAATTTTGTCTTTCTTGTTGTTGCAAAGACAAAAGATGACTTATAACGCTAACTTTTGTCTGCTGACTTCCAGAGTCATGGTGAGTGGGTCTCTGAGGGGAGGGGAGGGTCAAGGAGGGAATCTGCCTGGGGAGATGTTAGTGGTATCCCTCTTCAGCACTGCCCCACGTTTTCCTTCCCTCCCTTCCCCATAGTGAACCTCTGTCAGGCCTAGGGGATGGCAGTGAATTACACAGGAAGTTTGTTGGCCCACAATGGCTGGGTCTGGATGTGCTCATTTGCTGAGCTCATACTCTCTAGGTGGAGCTTGTGTTGTCTATGGCACTGGAGTGACAGGTTTTAGGAACTGGACCTAATAATTAGAGGGGCCATGCCCAGGGGATGAAGGACTGGCATTCTGCCACCTGGTTTTTAATCATATCAGGACAGTCTTGATACATTCATGATCTTGAGGGGTGAAGAACTCAAACAGCATACTTGGCAGAGGGAGTATAATATCCAGTACTCCACGATTTGCAAAGTAATTCTGTCTAAACTGTCATTGGATCCTCAGGATTCCTCAGGGAGAGCAGAACAGGGCCCTTTATCAGGAGACTGAGGTTAGTGAGTTTAAGCCAACATGCAAATGTCACCTGCTGGATTGGGTGCTGATACCTGCTCTTGCAGTCACAGAGACTGTGGCCTTGCTCTGACAAGCAAAGCCTTGGGAGATCAAGGACAGGGATCCTTTGTGATTAAAAGGGGGGCTAGGAGGTAGAGAGGGGCAAATAAAAAGCTTAGGCTTGCTAAGGGCTGATGTCCAGTGGAGCCAGATGACCATCACCCTCCAAGTGGAGGCTGAGAGGACAACCTGATAAGCCAGGGGGTAACTCAGGGCAGAGAACGGGCAGCTTCATTTTCTTTTAAATTGAGAAACAGTGTGTCAAAATATTTGGAAATAGAATCCTCAGTTCCATCTCTGTACTTAAGAAACTCCTGGTGGGAGTGGACAAATCAGAGCACAAGGTGGGCTGGGAAGGTGGCTCAGTGGTAGAGCGCTTGCCTCGCATGCACAAGGCCCTGGGTTCGATTCCTCAGCACCACATAAGCAGAAAAAGCTGGAAGTGGCACTGTGGCTCCAATGGTATAGCAATAAGCCTTGAGCTGAAGAGCTGAGGGACAGTGCCGAGGCCCAGAGTTCAGGCCAAAAAAAAAAAAAAAAAAGAACACAAGGTAACAAGTAGTAAACTAGAACTACTGAAGGGCCAAGGAAAACACCACTCTCTCATGTGGGCCAATTCTGTGTTAGAATCTTCTAGATGGACAAAAGGCATGGCTCAAGTGGTAGAACAGAATATTCCAAGCCACCTTCCCCAAAGGCACCCCAGAAAAGGCTGGCATCACCAACCTACCATCCAATTGTTAACAAAAGGAAGCTCAATAACAAGAGAAACTTGTTCAAGGTGACATGGTTTTAAAAGGGCAGAGAAAGATTCAAACACATTTGATGGTCTCCAAAGCTCATACCAATTGAGCTGTCCACATTCTGAGTGACCATAGAACTGTGTCATTTTTATTTATTCTACCTATGAATACTGTGCCTAGCTACCTCCTTTGTCCAGTTGATGGAGGTAACAGAAAGGAAAGAAAGGAAAGAGTGGGCTCTAAGTAAAAGAACAGACACACAGTGCTGTGGAATGCACCTCACTAGAAGAGTTTGAGAATTTTTGAGCCTAGATCTCAGTGCAGGGATGGGGGGAGGAGGGCGGAGAAGAGTTTCAGAGAAGAAAGCTCCCTTCATGGTGTATGCTGATTTGTGGCTTTAACCACACTTAACTTTTTGTGATCTTAGGTTTAGAGAGAAACAGAAATTAAGGTATTAAGCCATGGATCCTCCTACCCCTCCTACCCCTATTCAGTGTTTTAAGACAGTGGTTTGCCTGATGGTAGAAAGAATATATGTGCTTGTTGGCTCAATGATCTTCACCTGTTGTGGCCTAGCTCTCTTCCAGAAGGGAGACTGCTGGGCCCATTCTGCTGGGCCCATTCTGCCTGTTCTCCATTTCCCACTGTCACTTTCACAGTGACGAGCTAGGCACAGAGAAACTGCAAGCAGAGGCTTTGTCACCTCAACAGAAGCATCCTGGAGGTTGACTACTAAACAGTTCCCCACCTTTGGATAATTATTTGTTGGAAGCCTGTGTTTCATGGTCTTAGTTTGATACCTGTTCCCCCTATTTCCCTTTTCGGAGTCCTATAGTAATACCATTAACATCCCTGTAAAGTATTAGCTGAAAGGTTTCTGATGGTTGCAACCCATGAAAAATGTAGTAGAAGCTGGGCATGGGTGGGTGGCTCACACCTGTAATCCTAGCTACTCAGGAGTTTGAGATCTAAGAATCACAGTTCAAAGCCAGGCTAGGCAAGAAAGTCTGTGAAACTCTTATCTCCAATTAATGACCAAAAAACCCAGAAGTGGAGCGATGGCTCAAGTGGTATTATTAGCCTTGAACAACAACAACAAAAAGCTCTGGAGCAGCACTCAGGCTTAGAGTTCAAGCCCCAGCATGGACACACCCACAAAATAATGTCTTGGTTTAGGACATCAGTAATTTTCCATTAGAACAAATTCCCCGAAACAAACATGTCTGTGGTAAGTGGGATGTACTGTAATAACCTCCCTATAAAAGGCAAAATGAAAGACAACCGTTTCAGATGGCAGCTAGAACCATATCAAGAGGATCACTGCTTACATATATCAAATGATGGGTGGCCATTTCTAAGGCTTTTTGAATTCAGGGCCAGTGCCATTTAATGGCAGTAAAGCACACAGTATATCTGATACCATTCCTGATAAACTGGTTGCAAGTGAGAATGGCCTAAGGAGTGGAAAGGCCTCACCAGGAGCCATTTCTTTCACATGATTCCTTTCCAGTGTCCTTGTTGGGGGTGTGGGGGGGGTGATTCTCCTTACAGAAGGTAGGGATGAGCTGGAAAAGCAGATTTGCATCCATGTCTGCTCCTGACCAAGGGCAGATTCTGTTCTCACCTACAGGTGGCTGCAGGCCTACAGGAAGGAGAAGGAGGACTGGGAGCTTGGGAGGAAGTGCAAGATTTTCTGCTCGCAACAGAATCAGAAAGAGCACATTTGACCTTTGCAATGGTGGTGAACACTTGCATGCACAGTTGTTAGCACTTTATACTGTTAATTCATTTGATCCTTGGATTAACCCCCCCCAAGCTTGGTATTTCTAGCAGTGGCCAAGTATTCAAGCTAAGAATGGAACCCAGGACCCTAGGTCTGGAGCCTCAGACTGGCCCAGGATGGAGGGCATATCAAGTATGTGAGTATTTCAGTTTACTTGGAGTAAACATTGACTGCTCATGAGACTGTAGCTGACATCAGAACCCACCCACAAACATATTTCTGTATTTATTTATTTGAGACAAGCTCTTACTAAGTAGTTCTAGGCCAGCCTGGGACTGCTTCAGTCTCCTGAGTGCTGGGATTATAGGTGTGTACTGCCACACCAGCACTGATTCTTGCAGAGGAAGCCTTCATCTTTCTATCCTTTTCTTAACTCCATGGTGCAGCCAATAACCTTGCTTTTCCTCCATGCGCCCAAACACAATTGTTTCAATCAGGCTATTCTCTAATTATACATAAACATAGTGCATCCAGGGTTTACTTTAAATAGAGTTTGCATATACATATGTATCCTACATATATACGTATATACATATATATGTATATATGTATATATACATATGTATGATACACACGCAGTATGTTTTAGAACAAGTCCTCGGTACAGAGTATAAACTCATGGGGACAGGGATCATTTTTTTTGCTATTCATTGCTGTCTTCTCACGGACATAACAACAGTGAGCCTTCTTTAAAGTATCCTTGTTTCCATTAGGGAATGAAATTCCACAAGAAGCAGGACCCTCCGTATGAAACCAGAGCTACCTGCAACAGTCTCACAGGCTTCGAGATTCACAGACACGCACCCCAGCATGTGCCCCATTAAACCCACCAAGTGCTCTTGGGTCCCCCGTGATGCTTCCCTCTTCCCGACGAGCAGGCATCAAAGTGTGATCCCACTGTCGTGGTGGAATCCTCCCGAGGTTCACTTGCTTTGGGAACACATGCAGATACTCACAGTTTAGCACATGGGACCTGCCTCTTCAGCTGTCTTTTAATCTTTGGTAAATTGAACAAGCATGGAGAACTTGCAGGTGACAACCAGCTCACAGAGACTGCAGGGATGAAAACCGTGCTGGTGCAGTCCCTAAAAGTCCTCCAATGTGCTTGAAGCATATCAAGAGAACCCTTGATCCTGGCTATCAAAGGGTGCAGAAAGATCAAGAAGAATTAAAACTGATGGTGTGCCAGAAACCACCTGCAACAGAAGGTCATTACTTCCCCTCGTTAAAACAGCTTCAGTTCTGGGGCCTGATCTGAAGCTTAATTGAAATGTTTCAAACAGTGGATTATAACGAAGATGAGACGTCCCCTGCCCATTTCATGACCTCTGCTAAGAAAGGCAGATTGGTAATAAGGTAAAAAAAAAGAAAAAGAAAAAGAAAAATCTAAGCGATTGCCTGAAGACAGCCAGGGCCTCTTAATGATATGAGCCAAAGCAGCTGTCTTGGTTAAGGAGAAGCTCTCCAGGAAGCTGGACAGGGCTGATCATTGGAAAGGCAGAAGAGCAGGGCCCTGGGGGTGGAGGGGGTGAGAGGGGCCTAGCCACTCCCTGGGAATCCATTTCTAGGTCACCATTGCTGTGACCCTACATGCAGTCATTCCCTCCAGGGTCATACTTTGTCCATTGTTCCAAAATGTTATTTTGTGGGGCAAAGGGCTCACTGTCTTATGCCATGCTCTGTTAGGTATCTTTCTATCTAACGTGTGTAATCACACACAACACCCTTGATAGATTAGGATGAGTAAGGACCTCTAGAGTGGCAGAGCGCAGGGCCACATTGGAATGAGAGACTGGTAAGAGATAGCTGGACACTGATGTTATCAATTTTTCTATATCCTGAACAGAAAATGGCAATGCTGCCACCACTTATGCTTCTCACGTGATAATAAATTGCAAGTCATATTTGCCCGGAGATTTGAATGCCTTTTGGCTCTCTTCCTCTTTTTGGTTTGATTATCTGCCCTGGAAATGAAGTCCATGTCTGAAGTCCTGTGATTATCTCCACCTCCAGCTGGCACATTGTGAAAGTCACTGTTTGGGGACATGGTGGCAGTCACCGATAGGAAAGTTTTACACAAGTTCCTGTGTCGCTTGGGCATTTCTGCTTTGGATTTACCTGTTCCAACTATGCTTTAAGTCTCCTAAATGACTGCTCAGATGATCATCTTTGGGAGCATCTATATGATCTCACCATGAGAAATATCCAGGCTGTGGCATCAGGATCATGGAGGAGGAGGAAGGGTGTTTTAAATTTAGTCTTACAAACCAGAATCTGTATATCTATATTTTAACAAATCGCCCAGGCAATTGATATGACATCTCCATTTGAGAAGAACTTTTGGAGGTGGTACTGGCTGGCGGATTTGGGGAATCCTGTTGAAAGTTCTTGGTACAGAACCCTTTTTTAGCATTGAAGTTCGTTGATCCAGTCGCCAAGCAAGTCCAGAGTGATCCTGTTTCTCCTGTATAGTTGTAATGGAAAAGGGTTAATAAGTCTTCCAACAGCTGGAGCTCTTTTGCAATCAAGGCCTGACATAAAAAGACAGCAGGCCAGGCACCAAGGCCAGCCTGCCAGAGCTGTTGGATTAGAGTGCCCATGACAGCTTATGGAAAGTACTAGTTGTTCCTTTGGACTTTATTAAACTTTTGTGTGGTGGCAAAGTTTGTTTGAACTTCACTAAATCCTCCAAATAAAAGACTGGCTTGGACCATCTGGTTCTGTCGGATGAAATAATTTAATTCAGGTCAAGCAATTATCAATAATTGTTTTAGGGTAGTTCAGAGTGAAAACTCTTAGCTCCACCTGCTCTGTTTTCCTCTTGAGAATACTTTTTTTCAGTCAAGCTTTGAGTGGAAAGTTGAACTAGGGAAATTAGTTTTATTTTTATGTCTTGTTATGGGTATCTAATTCTATCTCATTTAATCCTAATATAATGTTTCCTTCACAATTTGGTAGTCAACAAATTTTACCTTCATTCATTGTCTGAATGTCTCTTGACTTGGATTTTCCTTTATCCTTTCTCCCCTGTGTTTCAGCCCGTGGTTATTTGGAATTCTCTTCAACATGATGAATTCTCTTCCCCCAATAATTTTTCCCCCACAGATTCTATTATACTTGTTAGTACCCAAGTGATTTTTTTTCTTTTTAAAAAAATTTATTGTCAAGGTGATGCACAGAGAGATCACAGTTACATATGTAATGTAGTGAGGACATTTCTTGTCCAACTTGCTACCCCCTCCCTCAATTTTTTGTTTAACTTTCCCTTTAGTTTTCAAACTGAGATATAAGAGAAAAAGTTGTCAATGAAATGTCCCAAAGAAGCTGGGTCCAACAGTTCACAGCTGTAATCCTAGCTAAATAGGAGGCTGAGATTGGGACTGGTTGTGGTGCCAGGTCATTCCAGGGAAAAATATCTGAAATTCAGTGCTTGAAGGGGGAAGTTAGACATGATGACCCATATCTGTGATCCCAGGGATTACAGGAAGCCTAAAAGTAGATGGATTGCAATTCAGATGGGCTCTTAGGCAGAGAGCACGATTTATTGTATCCTGAAAATAACCAATGATACAGAGCTGGAGGTGTGGTTCAAGAGTATACTACTAGCCCGGCCCTGAGTTCAAACCCCTAGCAATTTTTTAAAAAAAAAGTTGTAAAATGGTACTTCTGCTAAGATATACCATGGTATAATTCTGTGTCTATATTCAAGAAATTCAATTGCTATTTCTATCCTAAAGTTTCCCAGTTACTTTTTCAGGTTCTGTCCTCCTTAATCTGTGACAATGAATGAGATAGAACTTATGGGGGTCAGTGTGCATTAGGTCCTCAGCTCAGACTTTGCAGATGATCTCAGGAGCAAGTTCTTCCTCTCTGTCAAATGGTTCATGTTCCTTTCTGAAAGTGAGAGAGAAGAGCCATTTCCACATCCTCATGGAAGTGAAACAGCTCATGAGGCGAACAAAACCCTGGGGGTGTGCTTCTATAGAAACAAAAAACCTTGAACTTGATATTCCTTAAACAGAGGCCACAACGTCCATCTTAATCTCTCCATACCTGTCTCATCTTCGTGCATCCTCATGGAATCTGCTGCTTCAGTACACAGAGCTTTTTATAGTTCCCTAAACACACCTTTATCTTCTCCTATTTGTGTGTGCTCTTCCTTCTCTGGGAGAAGTCTGCACCAGCCATCTTTCAAGATACCTTGTCTGCGCTGCCTTCCTGGGGGTAGTCTTACCTGATTTCCCCAGGTAACATTTACCACACTGGCTTTGTAACTCTATGGTTCCAATTCATTCCTTCATCATTTTATCTACCATCTCCACGTTGAGTATACCTACATTGAGTATATACCTGCATTGTATACTTTCTTTGCAAATTTCTTTTTCTGCCCAGCTAAACATGATGCTTTTGAAATCAAAGATTGTGACTAATTTATTCTTGTGACGTCAGGACATGGTTTGGCAAATGAGTGTAGAATAAATGAATGCATTAGACATCTAGAATAGGCTATTTGAGTTTTTAAAGGCGAGGTTTGGCCTCGTGCTGTTCGCTCACACCTGTAATCCTACCTACTTAGGAAGCTGAGATCTGAAGATTGTAGCTCAAACCCAGCTTGGGCAGGAAAGTCTTCAAGACTCTTATCTTTAATTAACCACCCAACAGCCAGAAGTAGAGCTGTGGTTCAAGTGGTAGAGCACTGGCCTTGTACAAAGAAGTTCAGGGAAACTTTCCAGGCCTTAAGTTCAAGCCCCAGGACTGGAACAAAGGAAGAAAAAAGCAAGTGTTGGATGAGGCTCTTGGGTTGCAGGCAACAGAAAGAAAGCTGAACTTGGCTCATCTTTGCAAAATATTTCATCCTGTTTTCATTATCAAGGGTAGGGATACAGAGTCTAGGTTCAAAATAGTTCTGGGAACTTAAAAACCAAACCAAACCAAACCAAAGGAGGATGGATTTTCTTTGTTTCTCCTTTTTGCTTGTATTCATTTATCTTTTATTGTTTTTTCTATTCTGCCTCCTTCTTTCTCTTTTCCTCCTCCTTTCCTTCTTCCTTATCTCTCCTTCCATTTGCTTTTCTCTGTTTCTCAGATCATAAAATGAAATTATATGTTATGTGTCTAGGTATATTGAGTTTAGTAAGTGTTCCAAGTAGGGGTTTGCTTGGCCTGGAGGGAACAAGTGTCCATCTCTGTATTAATGATCTAGATTTAGGGGGAAATTGCAGAAATTCTCAGGTAGTAGGGTTAGGGAAGACACTCCCAAATATGGCCAAAATAATGACAAAATTGGAGAATACTACAACTGTAAACTGGAGATGAATCCAAATGGTTAAATTCTACCCATTAAGCAGTGTCTATTTAATCACATGTAACAATAGCTTTTATGAAAGCATATGCCTCTTAAATTAATTTCCATAGACTTTTGGGGATCTTTATGATTTTAATGTGGTTCTTTGTGCTAGTCTTTTACTCCTTGATAATCACCTCTTAATATTTTTCTAGAGAAACACGAAGTAATATGCCACACAAGACCTATATTGCTCTGCTAGTTTATATGAAGTATGGGAACTGGCTGTCTGGTTTTCCTAGAATTTTACAGCTCCCCTCTCACTTGAGGATGCATGGTAAGCCTTCAGTCAAGCCAGGTCACTGGGAGACATTGGCTGTGACAGAAGAAAAATGCAAAGGATTTATTGACTCCCTGAGTTTCATTTCTAAAAGGAAAAATATGTGTCTTTGTCAACAAATTACATTTTCATTTTCTTTCCGACTCTTTTACCTGGCAGACATGTATCAAGTACAGACTATTTAAAGATGGCTGACTTGTTCTCTGGAGGCTAGAGACAGAGGTGGGTTAGGAATTGCCGATGGGATATCACAAAGCCTCCTAAGATTGGTGTCAAACCACGGAGAGCTTGGAGCTGTGTCTGACAATCTCCTAACTAGTGAAAATGGCAGTTGCACAAATAGAAGGGCTATAATGAAAAGTAAGGTGGGACTGTCTATTGGGAAGGTTTCCTGTGGAATTTAACCTCTCTGCAGCCCGACAGAGCAATAAATGAGGATTTATGTATTTGATGTCTGTTATTCTAGATTACTATCAGTGGATGTCCATTGTTCTTCGGTGACAGAAACTGTATTTTCTGACAAAGTGATATTACCTCCCATGTAATTCTCCACTACCATCCTCATGGTTATTTTGATGTGGAGTATTTATTATGCGTTACAAAGACAACAACCAGATCAATATTAATAATGGCAACATCTAATTTCTAGTGTAATTTTGAGATCAGCCTTGTGATAAGTAAACATGAGAGCACTTTGTACAGATACAAGCTCTCTATATGAGAACCAACGGCCTTTGGAACTCATTTAAGCTCTCTGCACATGGGCTGTGGTGATGGCAGGAATCATTTAGCTCTGCTTTCCAGGTGGTTCACATCTCCTTTAAGGAGGAGAGATGATAGGAAAAATATATAAGAACATTAACCTGTGGGATCCAAATGCGGAGAGGATCAGAGATCTAGAATACAAGTTCTAGAAGGTCAGAAATTTGTTTACTTTTCAAAGTTTTTTTTCCCCCCAGTCCTAGGGCTTGAACTCAGGGCCTGGGTGCTATCCCTGAGCTTTTGTGCTCAAGGCTAGCACTCTACCACTTAAGCTACCACTCCACTTCTAGTTTTTTGGTGGTTAATTGGAGAAAAGAGTCACATGAACTTTCCTGCAAGGACTGGCTTTGAACCATAATCCTGAGTAGCTAGGATTACTGGCGTGAGCCACCAGCACTAGCTTATTTCTTTAATTATCTGAAGTACGTTGTACAAATAATTTCAATTCAACATATTAGTTCCTGAGTACAGTGCATCTTGATCAATGTTACTCTTTCCATCCTTCTCCCCCATCTCTCCCAATCCCACCCATCCCAAGTTACATATTTCCATTTCACACATGCACATTGAATATCATGACTGCATTCCCCCATCCTTCCCCTCTCCATTTGTCTTCCACCTCCCCTCATGCTGCCCATCCCCCCCATCATATAAAACATATTTCAGCTTCTGGTATTCACTTGGTTAAACTGTAAGTTATACCCTTACAATCCTCCTGTGTATACACCATACTTCAGTCAATTTGTGTATACATGTGTATACCTCAGGTCAGGAATGCTTTTACTCTGAATAACCATGACCTAACACAAGGCCTGGAACATAGTGTCTGATCAACAAAAAAAATTGGTGATTCTTTCATGAGGGAGGAGAGACTTCATTGAAAGATAGCATAATTCGTATATGAAGAAAACCCAGGGGAGAAAACTTCTGGTAGTGGAATAAATGGGAGTGGGAGAAGTGGGGGAGGAAGGCAGGATGACTAGCTGCGGGACAGGGAGTGGCTCAGAGATGGCTCCAGGTCCAGGAAGAGCAGTGGTGAGAAATTCCACATCTAACCTGCAACTGTATCCTGTTGGTTTCACCTGTTACACCTACCAAATATACTCCAGTTTCCTTCTACCTTTGTAGGGCTCATCTCACCTGCAAATGGCACCAGCTTCCTAACCAGGCCTCACCCTTTCCCTGGATGACCTTTGAAAAATAATTTTGTTCTTCATTATCTTTAACATAATGACAAGGTAGCCTGATGTGGCCTTGGGTAGCCTGGCTTTGCTCTGTCTCTCCAGCATCTTATTACTTATTATTAATATTATTATTTTGTGCCAGTACTCAGGGCCTTGTGCTCTCACTTACTTGGCTTTTTCACTCAAGGCTGGGGCTCTACCACTTGAACCACACCTGTATTTCTAGCTTTTGGCTGGTTATTGCAAGATTCCTACAGCAAGTGATTTGAAAATATGAAGTTTATAGCTTCATTGCCTTATTAGATACCAGATAGAAACAGATCTTGATTATGAGTCAAGCATGTAAGTTTAAAGGTCTTGATTACAAGTCAAGCATGTAAGTTTAAAGGACCAGTTTGGTCATAGAACTGTTAATTATGGTTGCCAGCTTCCCCAAAGGAGAAGCTGTATTTTATGGATTTTTATTCACCAAATATGCAAACCTGGTGCCAGAAATAGCCAAGACATGCCACCATGTCCTCTCTCAGGGAAACAGTGACTGCCATAGCAGGAGGTGTTCTTGGGTTCATAGCCCTGGTAGATCATTCACTCCTTGAGTATGTATTGAACTCACTTATTCTGAGCAGTGATTGAAGGGGAAGGCAAAGGACATGGAACAGGAGGAGATGAGGGAAGATAAGAGCTGGAATGAGAAAGGGATGATGGCCTCCAACCCCTCCCCAATACCACCACATGGAGCAGCACAGCAGCTTTGCTTTGGCCTTCTAATAAGAACCTCCATATTTAGCTGGGCACTGGTGGCTCACGCCTGTTATCCTAGCTACTCAGGAGGCTGAGATCTGAGCACTGCTGTTCAAAGCCAGCCCAAGCAGACAATCTGTGAGATTCTCATCTCCAATTAATCACAGAAAAGCCAAAAGCAGTACTGTAGCCCAAGTGGTAGAGCGCTAGCCTTGAGCAAAAGGTGCTCAGGAACAGCGCCCAGGCCCCATTCAAGTCCCATTACCGAAAAAAAAAAATAACAAAATAACCCCTCCCTCCAATCCCCACAAAACCCCCAACACTTCAATATTAATAGCTAAATCTCATTCTTATAAATCAGACATTGTTCTGTTTTCAATCTTCACAATGCCATTATTTATTGGGTCATATTTATAGTACCATGTGTCATATGACCATATGGGGAAGTAACCGAAGCACTGAGCAATTAAGCAATTTTCCTAAGGTATCCCAGGCAATAAGTGGTGGGGGAAGGGGCTGTGTGAGATGTGAACATAGACAATCTGATCTCTAAATGCATGCTTATAATAGTGCTGTGTGTTATCCCGGGCCCAACTACATTCCTAAGCATTGAGAATATTTGGATCCTTTTCACAGAGAGAATCTAAAGGAAGTGGAAGCAGTTGGGAGCCTAAATCCTCTCAGAATAAAACAGCTAACCTAGGCCTGGTTTCTGAAATGACTGCATCCTAAACAGCCCTCCCTTCCCAGCGACACCGACGATCCGTCACAATCTACCTGTACTCCCGACCTGGAGGTTCATTATACACCCAGCCTTTGATTTGGGAGAGTAATGTGCAGAGGTGGCTTTGGGTGGCTTCCACCTGCCAGAGACTTGGGCTGTATTTATAGTCATGTTTGTGCATTAATATTTTATACTTAGCTAAATTGCGCACATTGCATTTAAGGCCAGGTTTGCCTTGTTTAAAAACATCCAAATTGGGATTAAGTATTCAAGCTGTAATCTCTTTACTGGGCGTCTGTCTATTGGATTTGTAGGACATAAAGAGGGTTATTGAAATACTGTAACTTTAATATTTTTATCCTCTATATTGAAATGACTTTTAAATGAATTTAGAAACTAGGAGAGATATTGGACAGCTACCAAAGAACAGAGAGCAGGCTGAATTATTTTCAGGCCAGTTAGAGGAGAGACCACATCTGTGCCAGCTTTCCCATCCCATTTTTCCTTACATACAGTCATCAGCTACATGCTCGGGACAGGACAGTCTGTCCCCTTGGGGTCTCTAATTTTCCCACAAGCTGATACAGTTCCCCTCTCTATTTTGTCTTGGGCTGCTGGAGAATTTGGCTTGAATAATTCCGGCAATGGGGCAAGAGTGTCAGGAGAGAGGGTTAGAATGCATATCATGAAATCTACACATTTGTCTTTAATTGAAGAGTGTGAACATCTACTTAGCATTCCGTAAATATTGAATATGAATGATCAGATAAGGCGCACACTAGTATAAAGAAACCAATAAATTTTATTTTTTTGTGGTACATTAAAATAAAATTCGGATAAAAATTTAAAATCACAGCATATCCAGAATAACCATTTGATAGCTACATATAAATCTATTTTAGAGATATGAGGGCACAAATTATGGGATGCCAGAAGCAAGTTGATTTAGGCTGCTTTTTCTCTAATATAAATAATGCAGAGTGCCGCAAACATTCAAGTACACTTAACTGAGCATAATTAAAATATTGGAATATATTTTAAAAATAAATAATTAAGTAGTTAGAAGTATCTGCAATACTAATTCAAAGTGATCGTCATATGGTGATTATATTATGCAGTTTACCCAGCACTTCCGCTTTAAAGTGCAATAATAAAATTTGCATTTAATAAAAATTATGATTCTGTAATATTTGAGGATGTGGGCAGATTCTATTTCAAGGACTAAACACACACAACCCTTGTCTCTCTGATCCATCAACAGATGGACTGAGAACAGACATTTTTCAGCTAAGCTGAGCAGCTTGCCTGCTGAGACACACTTACCCCCATTATCACGTTTGTGGTTGCCATGTTTTCTGTTTGCCTGGCTTTTTTTCCACAATAGTCTGCTCCTTGAGGGTAGAGACCTGGGTGTCTTTGCGTACCCAGGGCTGAGCACAATGCTGGGAGGGAGTTGAGTTAGTAAATGTTGGTCAGGTAAGGTGTCAAAGGGTGGATTTCTATGCACTTGTTCTTGTGTGCTCCAGCCCTAAGCTTTGGCCCCTGCGCTGCTTAGCTTCCTTCTTCCTGGAGTGATCTCCCAGCTTCCGGGCAGAAATTACCCCTCACTCCTTCAGTCTTTGTTCAAATGTCAGCTTCTCCAGGAGGCCTCTTTTCTTATTCTAGATAAAATGGTGCACATACAAACTCTACTCCCCGACTCCATTTGAAGCACTGTAGGAAATGTTTTGTAATTTACCTGCTTGTTTTATTTATTTTCTCTCACAGTCACTAAAAACAACAACAACAAAAAAAAAAACAGCAAAAAAACCTCAAAACAACAAACCCCAGCAAGTTCTCCCAAAAGGAAACAAGCTTTGTTTCTTTTTTTTTTTTGAGGGGATGTGCAGGGGGGGGGGACTTGGCTCACTGCCAATATCTTCAATCTTCAATGATACTTGACTCCGCTGATGTTCAATAATAATTTGTAAATAGCTGAATGAATTGAAGATGGGATAAAAGATTTCCCCCAGAGTAAACAGACGAAGGAATATGATTGGAGCATGGATTCAATGTTTTAGGATCCACAGAATAAGATCACATGTATTTGTTCTTTACCCACCATTAATGCTTCCATGTTGGAAACAGAAACGTTTTTTTATTTGCTCGTACTCTTGACTGATCTCTGAAGATCTGAATCTTTCCAGGTTCCTTGGCCCAGATGAATGACACTTGACTCCATCCCTGTGGTCAGTCTGGATTGTCAGCCTAGGGACTGGGGCTAGCCTCTCCTCCTACATGTTCATTCTCTGTGTGCTAGGATGGGTCCCTCCCCATAACCCTGACACCTCCATAGCTTCAAGTCCTTATTGTGGCATTATTCCTGCCCCACATTCGCAGAAAGTTCTGGGGCTCTTGCCCCTGTAGGGCCTTAGGCCAGACCATAGGGAAAGATTGAAGGTGGCTACAAATTTCTTGACTTTCTTTTTTTCTTTCTTTCTTGACTAGAGGGGAGAGAGAAAAAAGACAGGAAGAAGGAGGAGGAGGAAAGGAAAGAGAAGGGGAGGGGGAAGAGAGAGGAAGGAAGGAAAGAAGGAGGGAAGACAAAAAAAGAGAGAAGAAGAGAGGAGACTCAGTCTGATCAGCATTCCAGCTGTATGCTACCCCCCTAGCTGCCCAGCAAGGCATCTGTCATGCAAGGGACACCTACAGGGCCCTAGAAGACCAACAGAAGATCTATTTAGCTGAGCTCTATTCAACCTACAACTTCATGAGAAGCAGTGAATTATTTTTTAAGACATGAAGCTTGGGCTGGTAACTTGTTATGGAGAAATAGACATCAGAAATAGGCAAGTTACAGAAAAACTTTTTTCTTCCAGTGCTAGGCATGTGCTCTACCACTGAGCTACATTCCTGGAGCCTCTCTATGCCTGGGGCTTTTTATTTGGCAAATGTAAACAACCATCACTACTTCCTGGGGCTGATCTAGAAAGGCTGTAGACTAGCTAAGACAGTGCCTGAGAGACAGAATCAGTCAGTGAAGATGTCTCCTTCCCCTTCCTTCCCCTAGGCAGGGCTGTGAGCTCCAGCCTGATCCTTCTCATTGTATCACTCATCAAAACTTTGCATCTCCCTGTCCAGCCCATTTCCTTTTACAATTTGTTTTGAGGACGACAACTTGAAAACCTCTTCTCAGAGGATATGGGCAACAGCTTCTTTTGTTAGTGCTCCAGGGCTGTTTGTACTGGGGTAGGCTGGGGAAAACTCACATCTCTATCCCAGGGCTGCTGTGCCCTGCAGCAGCTGGTGGGTGAGGGATGGGAGGAGTGCTGGAGGTGAGAGGGGAGGGCTGGGGAAGCACTCCCTTCTCTTGTGCTGTCTTGCTTGTGAGCCTCAGGAGGACATAGACAACCCAAGCCTCAGCCATTTGCAACCAAGGGAGCTTGTAGCTCTTCCTGCTCAGTAAGCACATCACTTCCACCATCCATCATCTCAACCCTTCCTTCTCCAGCCTTAGCTCAAAACCTCCAGTCTGTTCAAGTTTGCAGACAGGCTGGGAGTGAAGGTAAGCTTCATGTTGCTGTTTCAATTTTGAGCCATTCTACCCTAGGAGAAAAGGAGGAAAAAAATGGATTTGAAAATGATGCTCCAATCACAGTTGATTAATTCCTTTCCTTCACAGATTTTTTTCTGACTGAGAACTGGGCACCAATCTTCCTTCCTTCCTTCCTCCCTCCCTCCCTCCATCCCTCCCTCCCTCCATCCCTCCTTCCCTCCCTCCCTTCTTTCCTTCCTTCCTTTCTTTCTCTTTCATTTTTCTAACAAGTACTGGGGCTAGAATTCAGCCCCTTGGCTTTTGTGTTTAAGGCTTGTGTTCTACCACTTGAGCCACAGCTCCACTTCTGACTTTTTGTGGTTAATTGAGATATGAGTGCTCTAGCTGGGAGCCAGTGTCTTATGCTTGTAACCCTAGCTGCTCAGGAAGCTGAGATCTGAGGATTATGGTTTGAAGCCAGCAGGAAAGGCCTTAAGACTTCCAAAATGAACTTCCACCCCCCCCCCCAAAGTCAGAAGTGGCACTGTGGCTCAAGTGGTAGAGAGCTAGCCTTGAACAACAACAACAACAACAACAAAAAGCTCAGGGCAGCACCTGGGCCTGATGTTCAAGATCTAGGATTGGCACAAAACAAAAAAGAAAAAAAAAAGTTTCATGGCTTCAAACTATAATCCTCAGATCTCTGCTTCCTGGGTAGTTAGGATTACAGGCGTGAGTCTAGTACCCAGCAGAGCTTGGAATTTCTGTGCACAGAGATTTGTCCTGTCTACTCAGTCAGTAACCACTGACTTTTCCTTTTAGGGGAAGTGCCCTTTCTGCTTTAGAGAATGCACATACGATTCTTCAACTCATACTCCATTCTTATTATACAGCTGTTATGACAATAGTCAAGAAAAATTTCCTATAGTCCCATAAAAGAAAAAAAAATCCCTTGATAAACCTTGGGATTTATTTTCCAATGAACTCAAAGCTATTCAAATCTAATATGATTATGCAGAAGCACAGTATCTCTAATATTGAGTCTTTCTTTTGTAGATATGGAGGGATATGTAAAATAGAGAGATGGAATTCCTAGAAAATACCACAAGCTTAGTGAAAGTTCCACACCACCCTATAGTGTTGTGCACTGAAGTTAGGTCCTAATATGTGCTAGGTAAGCACTCTCCCACTGAGTGGAGCTACAGCCCCAGCCTATTCAAAACTTTTAATAGGACAGACAATAATGGTGATTGAAGAAAGTGACAGGAGCAAAAGGGAAAAAAGTAAAACAGCAAATTGCAAAAAGTCTGGATAATGCATCAATTTTATGATTGGCCAATAAATAAGCTGCTTATTTCTCAAGAAATGTTTTTATGTCTGTGTATAATGGAGTATGGGATATAATAAATACATTGAAATAATTTCAGATTTCAGAGGAATATTTTATTTTGTGAAATAGGTAAGAAGAACTGTCAGACTAAGAAGGAGAAATATTTTCTTGTTTCCTTCTGTGCTTTGATAAACTTGTCATATCTAGTACTATAATTTGAATAATGTACTTCTATCTGTGATTCATCAACTTTGGATCTATCGACTCCTAACTACAGAGTACCAAGTATTTAGTACAAATGCAATATTACCCATTTCCCATCTTGTACTTTATCCTTAGGATTTGTTAGTTATATTTAGCTTTTACAGAGAATCTACAGTTTTGTCTTGTTGATGTTTTCCAAAGTTCATAGGGTTGAGCTTATGTTGTTGCTGAGAGGTGGTGAAATCTTTAAAAGGTAGGACTTTGAATAAAGGAAGTTAGGTCGGTACTGCCCCACATGGAATGACATATCTGAAACTGTGACCCACAGTAAGTCTTCTATGTTGTTCATATCTTGTCTCAGTGACAGCAAGCTAACATTTTTAATTAATGTATAATTCTTCTACTTTAATTATTTAATGTCATTAGGCTTTTGTTTTACTTTTTCATTCGAGGAAAAGTTAATGTACCTGCATTTACTTGTAACCCTTCTCTTTTTAGCCCAGTTTTGATTATTTGATTATATATTTTATCATTTATTTTTAATTTTTTTGGTGCCTGTCCTGGGGCTTGAATCCAAGGCCTGTGTGTTGTCTCTGAGCCTTTTTTTAAGGCAAGCACTCTACCACTTGAGCCATTGCTCCACTTTCATCTCTTTAAAAAAAAGATTTCATTGTTATTATAAAGGTGATATACAGAGGAGTTGCTGTTACACAAATCAGGTAAAGAATACATTTGCATTTACTTCTTTTGTTGTTGTTGATTGTGGGGCTTGAACTCTGGACCTGAGCACTGTCTCTCAGCTCTTCAGCTCAAGGTGAGCACTCTACCATTTCAGCCACAGTGCCACTTCTGGTTTTCTAGTGGTTTATTGGAGATAGGAGTCTCGTGGACTGTCCTGCCTGGGCTGGCTTTGAACCACGATCCTCAGATCTCAGCCTCCTGAGTAGCTAGGATTACAGGCATGAATCACCGGTGCCCAACTTACATTTCCTTTTGGAAAATGTCACTCTTTCCCTTGCTCTCTCTCAGTTTACTTTTGGCTTTTTGCTGGTTAATTAGAAACAAGAATCTTAGAGGTTTTCCTATGGAGGCTGGCCTCCAATCATGATCCTCAGATCTCAGCCTCCTGAGTAGCTAGGATTACAGAGGCAAACTATGAATACCCAGTTTATATCATTTTTGCATTGTTAAAATTTATATTTAGATTTTGTTTTGTTATGTTTTATGCATAAAAACATTATATATATTTCATTGGTTGGTTACAAAATTAAAAAGTAGTTCTAAAAGTGGACATATATTATTCATTGCAGCATGAAGAAATGAAGCTTGGCTTACCAACCTTGTTTTCCATTCAAGAATATTCTGAATGGGCTGTCAAGGAAATTTTTAAAATATATATTTTTTCCATTTGAATTTCTTTTGCTTTAACTGCACTCTTTCATCTCCCATGTACTCTGTTTTTAACTACTTTGTTGGTTTGGTTTTCTGGAACATTATCTTGAGTAATTCTCTGTTGTTATTGTTTTTATCCTTCCTTCCTTCCTTCCTTCCTTCCTTCTTTCCTTCCTTCCTTCCTTCCTTCCTTCTTTCCTTCCCTCCTCCTTCTGCTTCCTTCTTTCTTTCGTTCTATTTTTTTCTCTTTCTTTCTTTTCTCTCTCTCCCTCTTTCTTTCTTCTTCTTTCTTTCTCTCTTTCTTTCTCTCTTCTCCTTCCTTCCTTCCTTCCTTCCTTCCTTTCATCGATTGTGGGGCATGAACTCTGGGTTTGGGCACTGTCCCTGCACTCTTCAGCTCAAGGTGAGCACTCTACCGCTTGAGCCACCACTTCTGGTTTTCTAGTGGTTTATTGGAGATAAGAGTCTCACAGACTTTCCTGCCTGGGCTGGCTTTGAACCGCCTCCTGAATACCTAGGATTACAGGCCTGAGGCACCAGTGCCCAGCTCCTTTTTTTCTTCCTTTCTTTCTTCATTTATTTCATATATATCTCAAGCTGGCAAGGAGATCACCATATAGCCTCTCCTGTCCTGAAACATGTGATCCTGCTTCAGCTTCCTGAGTGATGGGATTTCAGCTGTCTACTATTGTCAAGTGATTACTTTTTCATGTAGTTGTGGTAGCAAATTTTTCAACCCTTGCTTTTCTTCAAATATCTTTATTTTGTACCCATTCTCTGTGTTTATACATATATATGTATATACATTTATATGTATGAACACACATACTTACAATTTGTGTTGAAACTCAGAGATCAATACCTTAAAATATGAAGCTTCGGCTTGATCAGTGCTTGGAATGGAAGGAGTAAGACCTCCCTTTAGAAGCAAATGTTTTCTGACCTCCTGAACTTCTCTCTATCTCTCTTTTTGTCGTTCTCTCTCTCTTTCTTGTTCTCTTTCTTTTTATCTCTGTCTTCCCTTTATCTTTCTGTTCTCCCTAGAGATAGGCCAAAATAATCTAAACAGACAGGACTTGCTAGATTCCTCTCTCAGTTTCTGACAATGTGATCAGACTTTTTTGTCCAGTCATCTCTCTCCATAACCATGCACAACTTCCAGCAGACTCTTCATAAAAATAATTCTCCTTGGGTCTTCAGGTTTTCATTTTTAGACCTATGTGTCATCTAAAACCATTAAATATATTGTTTATCCTTCTTACTTGCTAATCTGTCTCTTATAGAAGTGTCAGCCACAAGTCTTATGATAGATTAAGAAAAAGCATTACTTTTCTGCCCATACAGCTGGAAATGAAATTCTAAGTTGAAGGTAATTTTTAAAAAAGATTTTAAATGTTTTTTATTGTGAAAATACTGTACAGAGGGGTTACAGTTACATGAGTAATGAGTACATTTCTTATCCAGCATTGTTGCCTCCTCCTTTGTTTTTCCCCTACCATCCCTCCCTCCCACCTCCTCAACTACACTGCTGCGCCCCCCCATCTTAATTGTAAAGTTCATTTCTCAACATAGCGTCTTGTACATCTCATTGTTGCAATGGGTCCACCTGTATCCCTATTTGAACAATTTATTTTTTCCCTTCCCCTCCTCAAATTAACTCAACATCGAATACAGTGAAAACAGGGGTTATACCGTGGGGGAGGGACATATAAAGCAACAACAAAAAAATCACATGGTACCTTATAAATATGTTAGAAAGAAAAGCAAGCAAGAAAAAAAAAACACCTGTGTCCCTATCTTGGGTTCATTTAGCTTAACATCATCTTATTTATTTCTGAGCTTGGTGGTACAAGCTTGTAATTTTAGCACTTGAGAGATTAAGATAGGAAAATGATGAGTTTCTTGAGCCTGGCTGTATCGTGATGCTCTACCTTAAAAACAAACCCAGAAAATAAACAAATGACATAACAGAACGTTTAAAGGTATTGCTTTCTTTACTTCTTTAAGGGCAAGTATTATTGAGAAATCTAGTGTTAGTTTTGAAAGCCTCAGACCAGAAGACCCTGTGGACAACAAGTCACACACAGCAGTTTATTGTCAGTAAGCTGACAGGCTGACCCTCCCGGGCAGGGATAGCACTTGTCCTTGAGCAATGGGGTTTATATGGCTAGGGGGCTGGAAGTGGAGCATTTCACTAGGGGCAGGAAGTATTCTGCAATCTGGTTTGTGTGAGATGTAGAGTTTTTGAGGTGTGTGAGAGTGAGAGATTTTGTTGTGGTGGGGCTAAGTTTGATGGTTGCAGCTGCTTGTGTCACTGGATAAGGCCTGAGTCAGCTAATTTTAGGGACGGGCCTGTGTCACCAGATTTCAGGAAAGGCCATGCTTTACATCAGGGCCTAAGATAACGGAATGGCTCTTTAAGTGGGAGGAGGTTGGGCTAATTTTTCCCTCTGGAATTCAGAGTTTTCTCTTCTTCTTTGGGCTTTTGAAGTTTCATGAGTATATGTCTTGAAATGGATCTTTTCAGTTTTCATTCATACTCCTCATCATTTGGTAGATTTTTTTTTAATCTGAAGAATCATCTTTCTTTTAGCTTAGCTAACTTTTCTTGCATTATTTCTTTGTTAGCTCTTGTCTTCCGTAGTCTCTAAAGTTCCCATTAGTGAGTTATTAACCCTCTGACTCTTGAGCTCATATTTTCTTGTGACATATTTTGTCAGATTTCATGGATTTTTTTCAGACCTACTTTTGTCATCTGTAATAATGTCCATTTATTCAGATTTTCATTGAGTTTTTGCTTACTGTTTTTTAAAATTTCCAAGAATTATTTTTTGTTCTCTGAGCACTTTAAGAAAAAAAGGCATTTTTTATTAGTGGATAATTGTCCTCATGAATCTTTTCCAAAACTAATTGAATTTTAAGCAAAATTATCTTGTACTTTCTGAATAATCTCTTTTTTCTCTGAGGCAAATTGCTCCCTCTCCCTTTTTCATGATTTCCTGGAATATTTAATAATTTTTGGAATGTGTCCCCACATATATTCTTAGGAGTTCTGTGGGCTCTAAGAGAATTTTAAATTGTGGTTTTCATTTTAGTGGCAATCATAAAATGATGAGTGCAGACTCAGGGACATCAAGTGTAGCAAACAATGTCAGAATTGATGTTTACATTTGTGTTTTATGACATCCATGTCCTGTGTTGACCAACTGACATGAAAGGAGACTACTGCATAATGATAACTTGTACAGACAGTCCCTGACCCCGTCTTGAAAATCATGACTTCATTGTATTTCGCACATACTTTATTACTCAAGTGACTACATATTTTATTACTCAAACTGGAATATTTTTGAGAAATGAGGGCTATTAACAGTTGTGTGAGGATTATAACACAAACTAGAGGTTTCTGGGCAGGATGATTGGCCATCTTATTCAAGGCTGAGGAGCTTTTTCATTTTCATAGTTGTTTCCTTAGCAGCTGTTTGGGAAATGCAGAATTGTCTCTGACTCTACTACTTCAGTACCCATCCCTAACATAGGACTCTCTCCAGGAAGATCACTTGCTTTCTCTAGGGAGAAATTCACCAAACTTTAAGCAGAAGGCAAAAGCCACTAAATTGTTAGCTGATCTGCGCGCATGAGTAGGGAGGGTGGGGGTGGGAGAGGGGGTGTTTGTCTCATTGATTCAGCTGTTCCAAATGCAGTTCTTCTAATTAATTGCTCTCATGGTTTCTCACCTCCCTCCCTGCCACCTCCCCCTACCCTTCAGCTTTGCATTTGTTGACTCTGAGCTTGGAACTTGTCCAGGGCTTCCTTGCAGTTCCCTGTCTCTCATTTCACTGTCATTCTAGCTTTCAAGAGTTTTTCCCATTCCTTGTCTACCAATGTTGCAATGTTGCATCCTACTTTTCTTTTACAATTTTTATTATTTTACTTATTTATTTTGGAGTGCTGGGAATTGAACTTAACACTCACACAAACTAAGCAAGCACACATCCACTGAAATATGTTCCCAGCTCCCAGTTTCATTATTTTAAAACACTTCTTTTAAAGTAATTTCTATGGGACCTTTGGAGGATTGGGAGGCAGAGATCTGTGCTCAAATTGTCCTGAATCAGAGCTCTTTGTTTTATGACTTGGAATTTGAATCTGAATATGGATATATTCTCTCCCTAGCATAGGCACCAGCACCATGCAAATAATGAAGTTGCTCTGAGACAAACCTACATAGGATACTGCCATCTTTTCTATTCTTTCTTGTCCTTCCCGAAATAAACTCCCAACCCTTTTACTCTATGAAGAAGTCAAGTCTCAGGAGAGAATTTAAGTTAAACTCCACTCACCCCTTAGTTCATTGTTTTCTTAGCTAATTCCTAGACTGAATTGTTGAATCTTTTAAAATACAGAGCAACTCTTAATGTTCTTTAGAGGTTTAATAAAAGAATCAACAATTAACAAAAATTTTTTTTGGAATGAACAGCTACAATGTTGGGTTGAGTAGACAATACAAAAAAACAAAAAACTTTCTCTTCTCATTATATCAGTTATCCAATGGAGTTGAAAATATTTTTAGGGGTACAACAGAAATAAGATTCCATGTCTTAGGGGTTGTGTGCTCACAGAAGGCTTCTCAATGTTGTGAGACATATTGTAGCCTCTGAAGAAAGAAAGAATTTGAGCTAGACTGGTGGAGGAGGAGACAACTAATCAAGGCAAGAAGATGCAGTGACTGAGAAAGTGAAGATTGCTGTGTTCAGGGTTTGATGGGTGAGTTAGGACAGGGAGCACTGAGGGTCCATTCTGTAACAACTCTGGAAGTGATTGATTAGTTAGCAAGGGGACAGAGATGGAGTTCTGCAATATCATTAAGGTAGCCTTGCTGGATGATTTGATTAGCAATACATGATTAAGGTTGTGCATTAGCAAGCTATGGTGTATTTAAGAAGCATTTATGTTTCAGTTATAAGAGAAGAAGATGAGAATAATGGTGTGAAGATCAGCTAGAATGATAGCTAGTTAACAACATCACTGGTATCTATAGAAGAGTTGGCATTTTAGGTTATACTGTTCACAGAGGCTCAGGAAGGAAAGAATAATGCCCTCCCTCATCCCTGTGCTGCACAGAGGATAAGGCCCACAAGGAGTAATGCAGAAAAAAAAGAGAAAGAAAAGGAAGAGAGGCAGAGAGAGAATGTATGTTTACCATACAGTTTGAATCTGATTCTACTCTGACCATTGCTTATGCCTGAGCCCACAAATTATCTGCTTTTCTTAATTTGAATTGGACTCCATTATATGTAACCAAAAGAGCTCCTGTCAACATTGTGATACTTGCCAAGTGAAGTTAGCACAGCTGCTGGGAGAATCAAGCCTCATTGGGTCGCATGAGGGAGGGTGGTCTTTCTGCGAGCTGTGACTTCTAAGCCAAGGCCAAGTAGGTGCCCAGGAAAAATGGAGTTATAAGTGGGAGCACAATGGGTTAGGAGTTCCAGGTGAAAGGAACAGTCTCATGTAAAAACCTAGAAGTAAGAGATGTGGTGCATCTGGGGACTTTTGAGGACTCTCTGTCTCAAATATACCATATATAGCTGTCTTCCTGAGTGACACTGGAATAGTCACCAGAGAGATTCCTGTTCTAGGTTCTCATAAGACACATACAGAAACGAAAGAATTCATCTGTCTCATTGTCAATGACTGCACATGGTCAGGTACAGGAAGGGTCATGATTATTCAAAGGCAAAGATCACTGGGGGCTCCAGATGGGAGTATTGAAGAAATGTCAGTGTGTGGTTGAAGAGCTGAGCACAGCTGATTTGGAGGCCAGCTAAAACCAGATGGCTAGTTCAAGGGAGTTGAACTGGAGGATCGTGGAATGTTAGCTTGGAATATGAGTTAAATGTTTGGATGACTAGTCACTCTAGACTTTATCTGGAAGACAATGTAGGTCTTGAAGGAAAGGTAGGAAGAGATAGTAAATAGGTCCCACTAAGGAATGGTTTGGATTGGGAGTGAAGAGCCATGTTGGCCCATTGGAGTAAGAAGGCTGTAGGGTACTCCATGAAGGCCAGGGCTAGGGATATAGTAGGGAAAATAGGAAAGCATGGAAGGGTGACACATGCCAAGGCAAACTACATGCACTTGAATTCCTGGACACAAAAAAGAAAGAAGGAAGAGCAGGGCTGTCCATGTGTCAGACAAAATGGCCTCATGTCCTTTCTTGGAGAATGGACTCTGCCTCCATCATCTTCATACATTGGGTGTTCGCCCTCACTCATTCTCCAGGTGCATATGCAGCTGTCTCCATAGCACAGCAGCAGCCTTGAGAGATAAGGACAGGGATGGATGACACAGACAATTATGCAGTGATGCATAACAATTGAATCGCTATAAGTTACACCTTTTGTGTCAATATGCAGAACTGGTTCCATTGAATTCAGAGAAAGGAACACCTGGATCTCGGAAGAAAACACATTTTCTGATGTGTCAGCATGACATCAAGGACCCTGCTGAAAGGCTTCTACTTTTTTTTTCTTTATTAAAAAAAAAACCAACAAAACAAAGAGGCAAACAAGCAAACACTACCAGAATTGTCCTAAACAATGTCACCCAGTAGCTTAATGTGGTGTGTGTGTGTGTGTGTGTGCACGCGCGCGTGCATGTGCTCGTGCCTACACATGCATACTCACGCTTGTGCTAGTGGTAGGGCTTGAACTCAGGACTTGGACATTGTCCCTAAGTGTTTTTGCTCAAGGCTAGTGCTCTACCATTTGAGCCACAGCCCCATTTACTGGCTTTTTGACGATGAATTGGAGATAAGAATCTCATGGATTTTCCTACCTGCTCTGGCTTTGACCCTTGATCTTCCTATCTCAGCTTCCTGAGTAGCTAGGATTACAAGTTGTAAGCTTTTAGTGCTTGGTTGCTCTGACTTAGTTTTAAGAACTGGAAATGGAGCAATTAGTAAAATGTCCTGGTGCTCACCGGGCATCGCAGAATTTCCCCTCTTGAACAGATACTGCTAGCATTTCCATTCTTTCATGGTTTGCTAGTGATGGCCTGGAGTTGGGTTGTTCAGGACTCCATTGTGAGGCCCAAGTTCTAGGTAGGGTAATGAAATACAGACAGTGAAGTGTTGTTTCAGGGGCCTTTAGAGGCAGCATTTACAATGTCTGCTTGTCCTTTTCAATTTCCCCCTAATGGAGCTGTTTCCCCCTCTCACCTTGGAGGGAGTAGTGTCTGGAGATGGAGGGAGCTCCTCACTGGGCTGGCTTCTGCAGGGGCCAGGATGCCCTTCTGGATGAAAGGCTCAGCGGAACTCTAAGTCATTATCGTGATCAAGGACGGAGAGAATGGTTTCGGCCTATAAATGCAGATGCTCTCTTGGTTTCTGTGATAGATGTGTTCCCAGTGCCAATGCAGCAGTGTGTTGAATTCTTTTTAAAATCTGAAAGACCTGCAGGCTCTTCTCTCCTTTTCTTAAATCCATTTCCCTGTTGAGATGAAAAATGTAATACTTTTTCAGCTTACTTTAGAGTTTCTTCAAAAGTATTTCTGGAAAAGGAGCCTTCATGTGGAGCATATGAAAACTGTCAGAGGACGAGACAGAGCGAGGTTTTCAAAACACACTAATGGACAGCCATTATGCCGTGGGGAGTTCCCCCAGAGAGCTGAAAAATGCAGGCAGGGGGGAGCAGCAGGGTGGAGGGATGGTGGGGAGGGAACCACAAAACCTCTGGGCTAAGAGGAGAATATGGTCCAGAAATCCTAACAGAAAGTGAACATCAATAACACTGGAAAATAATGGCCAAAGATATAGATGATCAAGTTTTGCCTTTCAGTGTTCTTGAAACTATTCACTTTGGAGTCTGACAGATGGAGTTCAAGGGCTGACTTTTCTACTTCCTAGCTGTGACACTAGATGGACTAAGTTTTCCTATGACTCAGTTTCTTCACCTGTAAAATGGCCATAAAATGACGCCTTCTTGGGGTTGGTTTGCTAATTAAATGAGATAATGTATATAGAACGTGCAACATATTCTTTGGTGTACAGTCTGTTTACTTAATAAGTGTTGGTGTTTGTTGCTGGTTACTGGTTTGGACACAGGGAGTTAGGCAGTATCATGGACTGCTTTGAGGTAGTGACCCTATGTATCTCCCGTGTGTGTGTACGTGTGTGTGCTCAAGCATACTGGCACCCACCTCTATGGAGGGGGGTAAATTAGTGCATGGAATCCTGCCTCACACATATCACTGGCTCCTCTGTGAAGTGTTTGCAGTTGAGTGAACATGTATGCACGTCTGTGTTCTGTTGAAACATGACATCCAAGAAGGAGGTCTTGTGATTCATTTTTCATGTCATCCTTAGTCACTCTGCCCCTAGGCCAGGCCTGGGAGCCAATGAGCTGGTGGTTTGTTCTATGAGCAAATGTGAATCCTGGGGAGAATAGGAAGGAAAATCAGCAGTTTAAAAATACCGCACAGGAAAGCAAAGGGAAGCAACATGGTTTCTTTTGAACTTTTCTAATTCAAGCTCTAGCAAAGGTGTCATAAGCTTCTGAGGAGTGACTAAGAGCTGGGACAAAGGCAAATCTGTTACAGACGTCCCCATAACTGTAGGAGCAAATCTTGTTTTTCCCCTTCCAAATAACTCCAGAACATTACATGGCATTAACAAGTTTCCCAGGACAGGAACTTCTAGTTTATTACTTGCTCACATTGTCATCAGAAATTAATTTTGTCCCTGAAAGACAAATTGGCTGGTAGCTTATGAAGTTAAATGGTAAGAACAAGTGCGCATCTGTTTCTTCTGCATTTTGTCTCCTTGGTGTCTTACATATAAATGAATCAGAGTGTTCAAACTTAAATTAAGATCTTTGGCTAGATAAACAGTTAAAACTGGTTCCCATAGCTACCTCTCACACATAGCTGTGATTGCATTATAATCCCCTAGTAATCAGCTCTAAATGAAAGAAAGATGATAAGGGTGCTCTTTTCAGTTTTCAGTACTGATTTTTATTAGCTCTCAATCAGTCCGGGACTGCTCTGCCTTTCATCACATTGTGGTAGTGTTTGTAGAATCATTAGAGTAATAAAGTGTAAATCTTACTGAGGTGCATTTTTCTTGAGGTGTTTTATATAACGAAAACTCTGAAGATTACACTGGCTGGTACAAGAAAGATTTGTTTCTGCGACGAAAGTAAGAATGTAATGTGTGCTTATATTCATTTAATCTTTACTAGAGTCAAAGCCTAATGAATTATCCAGCCTAGGTAAAGCATATACCACACACACACACACACACACACACACACATGAACTCATGGACTTAGGCAGTCAAGTGTTACCATGATATAGATTTGCATGTATTTAGTCATTTCCTAATTTGGCTTGTTCTCCTCCCTAACATTCTTTTAGTAGCAAGCCCTCACATCTACAAATGCATTACCCACAAACCCTCAAGTTTTGCTGTTCCCACTGTGATTTCTTTAGCAAACTGGTATAACCCAATAAAACATTGTGTCACACCAACATTGAAGTATTTATGGTGGAATAAATTTCAGCTTAAAAAAGTGCACTTGTCCCCTTCCTCATCATATATTACAGTACCCAGGCCTCTCCGCTTCATTCGGGCTGCAGATGGTTCAAGTGGGGGAAATGGGAACCTGAGCTAACAGCTCTCTGATGCCATGCTGCATTTGCTCTGGAATTTTTTCTAGAGCTATTCAAGAGCTGGTAGCATGGAAAAAGAACTTGCACTGAGTCTTCGCAAGTGTTGTAGGATTTTTCACAGCTCTTGCAGGTGCACTACACATTAGCAATTAACATTAGCAATTGACGTTTCTTTCCTTTGCCATAGGCTTTATTATAGCCAGAATATGTGACAATGCATCATACCTATAAAAATGTCTGCTTGTTTCAAATGTTACATTTTATGCTAGTATTAGGCCGAAAATGTCCCTGTATTTTAGTGACAGACATTTATGCTCATCCATAGGGTAAGAAACAATATAATGTAGCAGTGTGTAGTCTCTGTAAGAGTTTATAGAAATGTAGTGGTTTTATATTTAATTGTAAGTTACTTTTTTTTTAAAGAAAGGCTATGCCTGAGATAATTATTGCAGTTCCCAGCTCATATGGTGATAATGTGCATCTTTGTAACAAGTAGAGGGTTCACAGGATTCAGGTAGCCAGGCAGGAAGGCATGATGAAGACTTTCCCCAGGCATTTTTTTTAGGCTTATACCACTCTATGGAAAAACAGGAAAAAGACTTGGCCTGCCGAGAGAATTTTTAGAGAGCAGAAGAAATCACTTGATTAGGGTAGGTCAAAATGATTAAGCAGAATCTTTCTTTTTCTTTCTTAAAAAAAAACCCTTATGTAGCCCTGAGAGAGACCTCAAATGTTTTGTGGTACTTGTATTTCAAAATATAATCTAAGCATAGGTTTCTTTTCTTTTTTTTTTAAGAAAGCAAATAAAATATTTTGCTGATGATGGCGCTTTTTGTATGTGTTTGCATGTTGGTACTTAAATGCAATATGTCTGGAAGATGTTGCTATTTCACACTAGACGCACAAGAAAGTAAATTGTAGGTCCTGATTATCAACAGATAACAAGACATACTGTATATAAATAAATGCTCAGCATCAAAACCCATTATTGGATTAGCTATATAATCATGTCTCAGGCTGTAAGTCTGTGCTGACAAATGAACACTTTTCATTTGGCTCAAGGTCCTCATCAGCAACGGAACTAATTTTACATTCTCACCCATTAAGTGAATAAGATGTGGAAAAAGCTGTCTGCTTTTTGAAGTGTAAATTTGCTGCTACAGGCTGTGCAGACCAAAGCGCTTTTGAAGCAGGCAAATGAGATCATCGCTAGGGACATGTGAACCTCACAAAGTTTAGGTCATTTCTGTGGAAGGGAGAGGTGTGTGTAAGAGTGCTCACCAAGGCTCCTGTGATTGAGGCGGTTACTTATTTGGGGGCTGTGTGGGTTCTCCTGGGCACAGATGATGAACACTTTACATGAACCTAGGAGAGAATTAGGAACTCTGCTCCATCCTCTCTACAAATGAAGGGAAAAGAATCTGAACTAGAGTAACCATAGGTTGACAGGCCACCCTTGAGAAGGAGCAATAGTCTCGGGCCCTCAACTGTTCTGAGCAACTAGAAATATTCTATAGTAACAGTGAGTCCACATTTCTACCTTAAATGCAGAGCTAGCCTCTGTGCCCCAGATTCCCATAGACAACTGGCTACTTGGTATGTCTACTTGGATGGTTCATATATATCTCACACCCAAGTGAAATCGGGGATTTGTACCTCAAAGTATGTTCTATCTCCAAGTCCTTTTTATTCTCATATTTGTCACATCATCTTATTTTTTTTTTACATAAGGCAGAAACTTAAAATCATCCCTGATTCACCCTTTTCCCATACCAATAAAATACATTCTATTAGCAGTCATACTAGTTTTATAACAAATTTAAAAAATCCTTCCTTTGGATATCATCTATTTCCTTTGTAACAATGACACAGTGCTCTCCACCTCTGTTCTAACCACTGCTCCATTCTTTCTATCCACACTAAAGCAGAGCAATATAAAATGCATGTTTTATATTTTGAAGTGAGTCCCGGCCCAAATTCATATACTGAAAGCTTCACTTCCAGCATAAAATACTGATGAATGGAACCACAATGGGAAATAGGGCCATTGTATGTGCAATTGGTTAAAATGAGGAATAGAGTGGAATAGAATGGAATAGAGTAGACCCCTATGCAATATGACAGGGTAAAATTACCTCATATGGAAATAGTCATGTGTAGGCAGAAGATGATATGAAGACACAGGCAGAATACCATAAACAAGAAATGCCAAAGATTTTCAAATAATAACCAAAAAGATAAAGGCTTATGTGAAACATCTCACTAGTCTCCAATATTGGAGGAAAAGCATTTCTTTCATTACATCCATTGAACAAATACTATCCAGTGTTTACTGTCTCAATGTGTGCAAGTCACCAGAAACTAGGAGAGAGGTTTAAACCTGATTCTCCTAATAGTCCTATGAATAATTAACTTTGCCAACATGTGAATCTTAAACTTGTAACTTCCAGAATAGTGAGACAATACATTTCTGTCATTTTACCATCTAACCTGTTGTATTTTGTTGTGACAGTATGTGCAATCATGTATTTAGCATCCTTGATGGTTTCCCATTTTGTTTAGACTTAAATTCAAATTATTTGTTATAGCGGATGAAATTCTTCACATTTCGAATCTCCTCTCCTACCATTGTTTTCTTCATTGCCTTTGATCATGTCAGTCACTTTTCCACCCATCAGTCATGACAAACTGTTCTTTTTCAGAGGCTTTGTGTGGACTCTGCCATTTACCTGGAGTGCTCTTACCTCCTGTACTTTCTTTGCATGCTTAACAACTTGTCCCTCACTGTTACTTTCCAAGTCCTGCTGTTACTTTCTGCCCTGCTCCATTTTTATTTTATAAAAACTATTACATGTATTTACATTATATTTCTAGTAGTCTTCCTTTCTGTGATCTAGTCTACAAGGTCCAGGAGGTCAAGAACATTGCAGTTCATAAATGTATTTTAGCGTCTAATATGTACCTGGTACACACTAGGGGCTTCGCCTGTCACACATTGAGACAGTAGACACTGGATAGCATTTGTTCAGTGGATGAATAAGTGGAATGTAATGAGAGACATGCTTTTCCTCCAATATTGGAGACTAGTGAAATGTTTCACATAAGCCTTTATCTTTTTGGTTGTTATTTGAAAATGGACGGTTCTTACATATGAAGCATTCATTGGCTTCATATGTAAGAAGAACCCTTCATGTCCTCAAGATTGCCTGTCTAGAAGTTGAGAACTCGACCAAGTGTTTAGGTTAGACGGATACTACTGGAAAGATGGGCTGTGGGTCTAATACTTCTCCTTTACTTGCACCAAAGTGTCTGTGAAGACTCTCCTAGAAAGAATTAAGCCTCTTGGCAGGCCAAAGAACACATTGCCGTAGAGAAATATTCTGTAATTTTATTCTTGTCAAGTTGAAAAATAGGTAGTTGTGTGGGTAAGTGTGGGAGAGATATCTAGCTATTCACCAAGGTCTGTCCTACTTTTTTCTTGGGCACATAATTAATTTGTATTTCCCAGTTTCCTTGTAGTTAGGTGTGGTTACATGACTAAGTTCTTGTAGCATGTAGACAGACACAGAGTGCTATTTCCAGGCTTGGACCACATTTCTGCTTTCTGGGGCTGTCAATGTTCATGGAAACTCTAGGAATGGTGGTTGAAAATGAAAGACCATTCTGGGTCTTTCATGACTGCAAGACGTGCCTACAGGCCTGGAAGATGTTACTATTTCACATAGTTAACTGCCTGCACACTAGCCAACCCTAATAATATCACGACACCTTAAAAGTCTGACACTCTTGACAGATATCAGCAAACAATGAGTGGTTGACAATATATGATAGAGGAGGAGGAAAGACATAAATGGGCACAATCAATCAACTCTTCTCTCTTCTGAGCCATACATAAGAGATCTTGAAGACAACCATAACAACTCATTCTCAACAACAAATTCTCTGAACACCATGAAAGAAAAGAGAGCAAGGGAAAGAGAACATCTGCACGATGCCTCACCATCTCCTTGAGCACATTCCTGGACTCGGCTCCATTTCACCTCAGTCTCTTCTGGCTAGGATCTTTCTTGAAGGCATCGCAAGGATTTTGAAACCAACAGTTGAGAGACAAATTCTGTGAGGTGAGCACTTAGGGCTGCTTGGAAAGGGAGAAAGGGGTCAACAAATTTCAAATGGCACTATCTGGGACTAGAATGTTACAACATCTTACTAATCCTTGGATGATCTAAATCAGTGATTGGTAGATCTCATATTTAATGAGTGCTCAAAAAAAAAGAGTAAATGCTTTATCTGACTTGACTGACATGAAAATTTTGTGAGGAGATAAGACTTTACTGCAGAGTTGTGTTGTTTGCCTTCTGGAGTCGGGGAACAACTCTTATTTTATTTTCTTCCTTTAGGTACATAAAACAGTATACTCTCAGTCAGGTGGGGTGGCTGAGTTTCTGGCTGGAGAAATGTGAGTAAAAGTCACAGCTTCTCTTCTGCTGCCTTAGTCCTGAGGCCTTCTGATGCTCAGCAGCTCCCTGGAAGAGGTTGGAGGCCTCCACTGACCAATACTAGCTCTGGAGTAGGAGCAAGAAACAAGGTTTTGTTGGGTTGTTGTATGTTATTCTCTAACACAATCTAGTCTGTGGGGACTAGCTCACCTCTTCTCCTCATTCACATGCCTAGGATCTCATATTTTGCCAGCTCTTTGCCATTTGCTCTAAGGGAGGCTAGGCCTGTCCCAGTTTTAGGAGGAAATGTGAGTACATTAAGCCCATCACAGCCTTTGGACCTACCCAGAAAGAAATTAGGGTCCAGCTAAGTCCGATCAATATGATGCCTGGGGAATTCTACAGGAGGAATTTTGAGGCAGGGGTTCCCTCCCCTCCGATGTCTAGACCAGGAGATAAGAGGTTTCCTTTCCATGCCCAGGGAGACTAAGTCATGACCAGATGCCAGCCCACAAGGAAATTCTGCAGAGAAGAGGAATGATTTTTCAGATTGTTTTAGTTGGGTATTCTTTTCTTCATATCCATAACCTCTGAACAGATTATCTCTACTATCAAAGAGGAATGTGAAGTTCACAGAATATGAATGACTTGCCCAACTTTTTAGCCGGTAAGTATTAGTCAAGTTTTTGCTGACATTGTTCTGGGCACAAAGATAAGTTTTCTTCTCATTTCCAAACTGTTGATTGGGGGCAGCTGCTTGGAGAGTTGTGTTGGGAAGGATTTTAAGGTGACAACCAATATGAAAGAAGATTGATTAACAATTGCATAGGGGAAAAGATAAGCCTCAGTACTAGATTAACAGTACTGTAGCTGGGATGATGTATCAGTAATCTACTACTTCCCATTGAAATATCCCATTTGAAAGAAACCAAAAGTTTACTCTCTTACTGTTTCTGGGCAATGTGGTTATGGATCATCTGAGTGGTTTTCTCTCAAAAATACTCTTTGTAATCAAAGCTATTGTATGGGGGGCTGCAGTCTAATCTGTAGCTGAAATTAGGACAGGATACAGGGGGATTTGCTCCCAGACTCATTGCTGATGATTGGTGTGAGTCAGTTCCTCATAGGTTATACACCGGGGCCCTTGGTTTTCTGCTGGTTGTTTCTCAGATTCTTGCCACCCAGGCTTTATCACAGGCTAGCTTGCCACCAGGTAGCTGCTTCTTAGTGTGAGCCTGGAGAGCTAGAGAGTCTCCAGAAAAAAAAAAATCCATCACCTTTTGTTTTCCAATTTTGGAAGAGACATCATAATTTATGTAGTATTTCAATCATTAGAAATGTGTCAGTGAGTCCAGCCCCCATTCAGAGGTAGAGGGTTCTACAAAGAAAGGCTTGAGTTTCAGGAAATGGGGAACAGGAGACAGCCATTTTCTAGGCTGTTTACCCACCAGACGGGCAAATTAAAACAAAAACAAAAACATGAAGTTACTTTTCGTGTTATCATTTCTATAAGCTATTTTCCTCCAAAAGTTGTGATTTTTTTTCTTCTCCAACCTCTGTTTTCTCTCTATATACAGTCAAACAATAGCCTGAAGGCCTGTCTTATGTCCTCTTTCCTACATCAAAGGGTTAAGCACACAATTCAATTATTAATTCTAATTAGATATTTTAATTAATTATAATCAACCATATTAGAAAAGAGTCCCACAGAGTAGTGACTGCCACCAATGTTGGCTTTTCCTTCTTAATTCTTTCCTTAAATCCTGGTCATGCAATTTGTGTGTCTGTTGTGAAATTGAACACAACTGGTTCTCTTTGCCTCTTTGTCTTTCCTGTGCAGGATATCACCCAGGGCTGGGTTCTACTTCTGGAAATTTGACTGTGGAGGGGAAAGCTCCAGAAAGGAAAGGAGAAGGAAGCCATTTGTTAGAGCCAGGCCCAATTCTTTACTGTTTGGTACTTCTTTAGATACCAGACACATAGCTTTAGAAGAGAAAGCAACTAATTCCGGGATTAGGGATGAGGAAAAGAAAGAAACTATACTGTTAACTAGAAAGGGTTAACATTAATCAAAGGAGCTGAACAGTTGTGAGGGTTTTTTTTGTTTTGTTTTGTTTTTTTACTAGCCTATCGGGGTGGATAAGGCAAGGGGAAGCAAACTGGACTTTTAATAAAGGGAGGCAGATTAAATTAATCATGACAGGAAAATGAGCAAGAAATGCTTTCACATTGTTATTTAATAAGAAAAATGTGTAATTAACTGATAAAAATAGTTTTTGCAAGAAGCAGGCAGTTAAATAGTTTATAAAGGCAGCCAGGCCAATGCTCAGCGTCCCTGACTGTTAGCAATCAGAATGCTTTTTATATGGTGTCTTTCTTTGGAAACGCACAAACCATCTCACCACAGACATTACCTCATTTGCTTCCCAGCCTAATGAGTGCTTTATGGCTGAGAAATGGTGGATGAGGCAAGATGAGGAAACTGAGGCCCAAAGAGCAAGTGGCCTTCTCAGCAAGTGACCGAGAGTCCTGCTCAGCATTTCCTTTCCTAACCTTCTGCCCCTCAGTCGTGTTTTATGCATTAGCTAATGAATTTAAATGAAACAATTGCTCTTCCAAAAGCTGCATCAAGGAACCTGGGCTGTGTATTCTGGCCGATATGATCCTAGTCTTCCAAATGGGAGGTGGGGGCGGGAAGAGATCCTGGCATTTGCCATCTGGTAAGCCTGTCTTTAATCCTCAGTAAAGTAATGGAATAGGAGATGAAGAAAAAAATGTGCAAGAATCAAGAGCATAATGCCACCATGAGCAAGCAGCTGTCTGGATTTTTAAAGAGCAAATTCCATGAGACAAATTTAATTGCATTTTTTAATAGAATTAAAAAAAAACCTTCTACAACATTAGTGGGTGAAGGCAATGAGATGGATGCACCCAGAAGTCTCACTTGAAAGATGAATTCAACCAAGCTGGTTTTGAGCTCTGTCTCCTGGATGGAAACCTGGCTGGGAGGCCATGTGAGCAGCCGGTGGGCGGCTGTAGACTGGCTGGCTGGGAGATGGTGGCCAGTGGTGTGTTCCTGGCAGGCTCTGAGCTGGGCCGTATCTATAGAGCATCATCATTAATGCCTTGCAGGAGGTGACGCACAGAACATTAATTAAACGTGCACATGTGGCCAAGTGGGAAATTGGCGGTGAAAACATCAGAGGCAGGCACATAATACCCAGGTACTTGATTTTTTTTTTTTTTTTGCTCCTGTGATTTGGCCTGCAATAAGTAGCTTGACTTTGCTTCCCCCTGCTCTCTCCTGGCTGTCTTGGGCTTGAACTGGGGTGTTGCATGGTGCCACAGGGGAGGAAAGTTCCTTTAGAGCGAGTTCACAAATCCCCTTGCCAAACAGCAGGGTGTGTACAAGTTGCACCTCTAGTCTGATGTGCTAGGGGGAAAAAAAAGGAAGCATGCAAAAATTAATATTGATATTAGCAGAGTAATGAAGCAGCTGTGGAGCTGGTTCACAAACATCTCGCCCCATTTCATGGTGTGTTTACATCAGCAAAGGAGAGAGCAAGCAGGAGAGGCAGGCAGGGAGGAGGCATCTGCTCGGAACCAGCCTCAGAGCAGCACTAGGGTCTGATTCATCCCTTCCGAGAGAACCTACGGTGTTTGACCTCTGGATACATTCAGGCATTTGGAAATTAGGCGATTTGTCTCAAATCCTAAAGAAAATCATGTGGATAAAGTGAAGCTAAAGCAGTACATCACTTTCGCATTCTATTGGTATTTTATTCTTTTCTTGAGAGATCATTCCTAATATCTCCACTAGCTTGGCTAGTGTCTTTGTCACAACTGAGTCTTGGCACTGTTCTTAGTGGAACTAATATTTATTTGAAAGTCACTCTGTTGCCAAGATAGAAAGAATAGATCCAGGAGAATGCAAGCTCCTTGCTCTGCAATATTAAGTACTATGTGTTCCGAGATGGTAGATTATCTTTTGTGGTTTATTTAATTTGGGGACCATTAGCCAAACTCTGTGTAGACAGGGAGAGTTTTGTAATGGGAAGGTGACACTGATTAACTCTTGAGAGTATAAAATCATACTGCAGCTGGCAAAGTGGCCATGCAGATGTTTAGAAGAGGTAACTCTCACCTTTCTACACACCACATGTACAACCATAATGTCTACTTTTGTAGTAACAGATGGCTATTGGGCATTTATAGCCTAATTCATACAGCAGTGCTGTCAGGTAAGAATTGTTATTTTCCTTATTTTACAAATTAAAACAAATGGATCAAAAAGGGGGGGGGGAAAGCTTCTAGAGTATAGACTAAGCTTCAGGGAACTGAGCCTACAAAAAGTAGAACTTCCTTTAGTCTCAATCTTGTTGGTTGAGCATCATGACACAAGGTTACTTTAGGATTCGATGCCTAGAATAACAGATCTAGGATTCAGGGCCAACAGCGAAATGTTGGTGTTTAATTATCTGTTGATCATTTCTTCCTGGGAGAGACAGATTGGTGTGAGGGATGAGCAGTGAAGAAGAGCTTTTGGTGGCAGCACTGTACGTGTTTTCTGCTCTCATAAGCGTTCCAGCTTTGGCTCTGGATTTGCACAACTTACCCAGGAAGCAAAAGTTCTGACTTGGCTAGGCCCACACTCCTGATAAGGCACTTCAAATCCTGTTACATAAGCATGCCACTTTTTGAATCTCACTTCTCATTTCTGGCAGCTTATTGAGTTATTCGTTCCAATGATACATAACATGCTACCTTGGAGGACTTTTCATGTAGTCGGTTTTCTTCCTATGATTCCATTTCCAGTGATTTTTTTTAGGTACAATGATATTTTATCACCCATTATAGATTGAGGCTCTAAGTTACTATTCTGCTGGCACTGTGAGCGTCATCTACTGACCTAACTGTGACTAGGATGGTGGGAAGCATGTATTCTAGGATTGAAATGAATGAACAAACAACCTTAAATCAGGGCAAAAAAAAATCTCCTGATAGTGACAAAAATACTTCTGGCCTCAAAGCTGTAGTTGGATGTTTTAGGTACTACATCATAGATAGAGATTTTTGTCCTGAGTTCCTGTTATAGAGTACATTTTGCAGTGATTATCGTTTTCAATGATATCTGTATTCTACATATCTTCTAACAGGTTTTGAATTCTGCCATCAAAGAGAAAAACCAATTTCTCTCCTTTGAATTGAGGTTGAGTTTATGACTTGCTTATAGTTAATAAGGATTTATAATTAATAGTCACATCATGTGACCTCCAAGATTATGTGGAAGAGTCACAGAGGTTGTTTCTGGACTTATTTTTTTTTTTTGCGGGGGGAACCAGTCATGTAAATAGTCCAACTTCCCTGAGATATCATGTGGAAATGGTCAAGTGGAGGTCAGCACAACCAATAGAGCCTAACATTTTAGCCATTCTTAACAAGATGCCAGGTATATGGGTGGAGACATCTTGAAGCTACAAGCTCATAGGCCAACAAAATATCATTCATTATGTGACTTCAGCTGACCTTTGAGGAACAGATGAATCACATAGCTGAGCCCTGACTGAATTCTTGGCCTTCAGAATTCAGGAAATATAATAAAATAATAGTTGTTCTTTAATTCAGTAAATTCTAGGGATTTTTTTAGAATAAAGGCTGAAACATTCCTCACCATTCACAATTCCTCTATATTACTAAAAGACAAAAATGAGAAATAAAAGACATTCTATTCTGTATTAGGAAACTAATTGACAAGGAATTGCATTCTCATTAACCCCTTAATAATATACCCCTCAGTGGGAAATGAAATTCATCCCATATATGATGTCTAGTCAGTAGAATTGACTTGATATGGAACCAATGTTTCTACATGAGCCATGGCAACACTTAATGAGAGTTATATTGTTGTATGCTTTACACATTGTGTGTGTGTGTGTGTGTGTGTGTGCATGCGCATGCACGCACGCATACATGTGTGCTGCTCTACTTAAACTTAGGTCTGGGAGATTTTCCTTAGTTTTTTTTTGCACAAGGCTAGTGATCTACAACTTGAAGCACAGCACCACTTATGACTTTTTGGTGATTATTTGGAGATAAGAGTCTTACAGATTTTCCTTCCCTGGCTGAGTTCCAATGGTAATCTCAGCCTCCTGAGATTAGAGGCATGAACCACTAGTGGTTGACTGCTTTATACAAATTAGTCAAAGTTTTAAGAAAAAGGATGCATTGTACTCTTAAACTGACATTTTGAATGGAAACCCCTTTGTATAACTACTTTAGGATAATAAAAAATATATTTTAAAAAAGAATTACTTCTCCAAGTAGGTTCCTGCTTTGTTCAGGCATCTTGGAATTGGCTGATTGCTTCAATCAACTTTTAACCTTTGTTAAACTAGCCAGTTGCGCAAGACTGTGAACCAAAGTTCTGACTAATCAGAACAAAAGTCAGTAATATGTTAGGAACAAAACCTGGCAATTGCCTGTCCAATGCACTTGATTTCTTGTCAGTAGCACACCCTTTTGCAGAAGTCAACTTTTTAATACACACACATACTTACACACACACACACACACACACATACACACACCGCCAAAGAACCATAAAGATTCAGCTACTAGAGAACAGTTGTGTTGTTTTCTGAGTTTAGGATTGTTTCACCAAATTTGGAAGGCCACTGAAGGCCACTAGGCCTGGAAACAAGGTTGCCAACTCTGAGAGTAGCCCTCTCTCTCCATGTGGGACCTCCTAGTAGAAATTTTTTGGTGAGTGTGTTAAGGTTAGTGTTTCTGTGATTTAGAAATCCTTTTCACCATCTCTTGTGTGCAAAGCCTGCCTTCCTTGAATTAAAAAGAGTTCTTAGAAAGAGGCCCAATAACTGTTTACTGCAATCTCTCTCTTTGTAGGTCTTTAAATCCCATGCCTGACCCGCATTTTTTCCTTTTGCATTCATTCCTCTTATTTCACTCCTGACGTGTTTTTTTTTTCTCTTGTTGGCTTCTAGTCCATCTCCTAAGTAGGGAAGTCAACAGGAAAGAAAGCAAGTGTGACCACAGGGAGAGCATCCTGTGGAGTACTGAGCTGCAAGTGTCACAGACCTAGTTAGGTTGCATCCTGTAAAGCCATTGAGTTGAGTGAGATTATTTCTGTTTTGTTTGGTTTTGGTTGTTTGTTGTTTGGTTTTGAGATGAGGAAATGGAGGTCAAGAGCAACAGAGGCCCTTCCCGAAGTTTACTCAGTGGGCAACTGCTGGAGCTGGGTGTGTTAACTGCATTGTCTTAACCTTAGTGGCATGACTTAGGAAGAAGAACTTAATGTATAGCATGCAGCTATGCTTAACTTAACTGCCTAGTACATTACAGTGTTTTCCTTCTGTGGCAAAGGTTTGATCATTTCTACAAATCCTTTGTTGCCTTTATAAAGTCCAGAGTTAAACATTCAGTAAAGAGTCAAAGTTTTAGGTTTGTTACAGATATAAATTTGAACCTTCTAGAGTCTTGAAGCCAAGCATCTGAGAAACATTTCAGGCTTCTCTTCAAATGGCTTCTTTAATGAGGCTTATTTCCACCTGAGAGGGCTGCACATTTTACTATGTAGAAGCTTAAAGGAAAGAGTTTCTATTACACACTTTAAAATGTATAATGTCAGGATGATCGTGCTGGGCAAACAGCAATTGCCCAACCAATATTTGATGAATAGCTAAATAATGCTTACTACGTTGATATTTTTTGGCATATCCAATATTTTAGTGTCTGCTCAGTTTTGAAGTACCTCTCACCTCGCAGCAGGTGGGATGTGGCAGGTGAAGGTGGCATCGGTGGAGTGAATAATCATAAAAGTCCATACCCTACGTGGGCATATCATGACATCATTCTGCCTCTCAATTTGCTCCTTCACAAGATAAAAGTTAAAATGAGATGACCTTTCAGTAGTTCCCATTCTGTGTACAATTATCTTGATTCTTACGTTGAGGCCTAGTTATATTTTCATTGAATGTTGAATCTTCGAAACAACTATCCAGAATTCTGAGTGTGATCATACAGTAGGGATTTTAATCCAAACATTTATCCAACTCTAATCAAAAATACAATGAAAGGATTAAAAAATAAAAGGCAAACTGAGAAAACTGCCTGACTATAAAACAAGTGCTTTCCTCTTTAGCTCTTACGGACTGAATCAAACATCTGGGGGATTTACAGGTGTTAAAACTGCCCCAGAAAGAAGCCTTTTTATTTCCTGGGGTGATGGGAATATATTGATAATTACAAGAGGAAATGAGTTTTTAAAAATAAAACAATTAAAAGGGCTTAGTGTGTAAATGAAAGCGAATGCAATTTTCCTTTTTTTTATCTATCATTAAATTGATGTTACAAGCTATTAAAAGAGTTTAGTCAAGGCTGATTTTCAAATATAATCTGCACTCACATGGATTGTCAGAAAAAAGGTAGTAAAGCCTTAGCATCTGTGTGTGTGCATGCACGCATGCACACACACACACATACACACACGCACACACACACACACCCTTAAGGATCTGATTAAGAATTATGAAAACTAAGCCTGGAGACATGGATCAAGTGGTAGAAAGCTTACTTAGGTTTTGGATTCACTCCCTTGTACTGCAGTAAATGAAAGAAGGGAAGAAGGAAAGGAGGAAGGAAAAGAGCGAGGGAGATAATCAAGTAGTAAAAAAGTATGGAATAATGAGAACATGGAGAACTAAAGAAGCAATCCTTGTTTCCTATGGGAAACAGAACCTGTCACTATCAAGTATCTACCACTTGAGCCACATCCCCAAACCTTTTGTTTGTAGTTTGACTTTTAGTTAGGGTCTTTTTATTTGCCTTGGTGAGCCTTGAACTACAATTACCCTACCTCTACTTTCTGAGATGCTGGCACTATAGATATATGCCACCTGGCCTAGCTTATTTGCAAGAAAGTTTTATTAAATAATGCCTGGATTGGTCTTGAGCCTCAATTCTCTTATCTCCTCCACCTAAGTAGTTGGTATTAAAGCTAGGTGCCACTTAGACTTGTGGTAAGATGTTCTTCTTGATTTAGTGAGACCAATACTCTGTTTGCTATTTTTTTCAGTAGCAAAGGCATAAAAGTATTTAGGGAGCATTGGTATCTGCTATTTAAACACATCTGAACAGATTTGAGGATTCTATCTCAAGTAGCCTGGAGCTACTTACATAGCTCTATATTCTTTTCTCAGATCTGTGTTTAATGGCATCATATTAGTAGATTGAAATTAGCCAAGATGGGAGTATTGACACCTTACAAATAAGCAAATGGTATAAATTAATGTCTCCTCCCATATCTGGTTATCATTTAACAGCAGTCAGTAGAAATATATGTGTGTGTGTGTGTGTGTGTGTGTGTGTGTGTGTGTGTGTATGTGTGTGCGTGTGTATGTATATACATGTATGTGTGTATATACGTATATACCACAGTTAAATAAAACAACAAATGGCAACTTAAAGGGGCATCTTACATTTTTTGTTCTAGTTTGTACACGAGTCACATTCATATGTATTGGACTCAGTGCCTGTTATACCTTGTCTCTAACCTCTGTGAGATTCCTACTTACCTATTTGGTAGGTAAAGAATTAGAAACTCAAAACATTGTTTGTGGTTACACAGTTGTTAATTCCTCAGTCAGGACTTGAACTCAGCATCCTCTCTACCTGCAACAAATGAACCAAATTGCTGAGAGCTTGTTGGGAGGGAGGACCCTGAGGACACAAAAGGTACTTCAAAACCTCCAGCAAGACTCCCAGATGCCACGGTGAATTGGGCTGCCACATGCCTTTTGTGCATCATGATCTGTTTGTAGCTCAGGAACAATGAGAAAGATGCTGGCATCCGGAAATGTCCAGATGCCTAGCATCCCTTGGAAGAAGCCTCTCCAGCCTCTGCAGAGCTGAGAAACAGTGTTGTGGAAGCCCAAGGACTTTCTTGTTGCCCTTGCCTTGCTGACTCTGCCACTGAAGTTCTCCTAACCATCTTATTCTTGTCTAAGTGTTCTCCCTCCTCTGTTTCCCTCCTTTATTCCGCATCTACATAGCCCATGTCTTAATGTACCTGTTCAGCCTTTGCCTATCTTCCCTCTCTGTTACCTAACTTCATATGTATGTTCGACGGCCGCTCAGCCAGACATGACCTTCTCCCACTTTCTGAGCCACTCCAAAGTTTCCTAGAACAGAGAAACCTTTATCATTTAATAATCAGCAACTGAGTTTCTTCACAGTAGGAGTGTCTTAGGTGCTGGGGTGGGTGGTATATCTGGACTGGCATGAAGCTCTTTGGAAGGACAGCTGCAGATGTGATTCATGGAGGAAGGCATGGGGCTGGGTTGAGTAGACTCTAGAAGGAAGGCAAGAGAGAGAGGTGTAAACTTGCCTGGGATAGTTCAATAAATTTGCAACTCATAAACTGTGAAGGAGTTGGGTAAATGTTTTTACATTTTGACTGTGCAAAATGAAGAAGGCATATGTGTGAGATGGAGGCAGCTAATTAAGAAGTTGGACCTGGAGCTCGGTGTGGTGGAGATAGAATAAAATCAGAGCGCTTGACAAGTGGCTGAGTCAGGAAGATCACAAGCCTTAAACTTGTGATTCCAGCCTGGAATACACCGAGAAACCAAGTCTCAATAAAGCACAACAACCAGGCTCTGGTGGCTTATGCATGTCACCCTAGCTATTCAAGAGGATGAGATCTGAAGGATCATGGTGCAAAGCCAGGCTGGGAAGGAAAGTCCGTGAGACTCTTATCTCCAACTAACGACCAAAAAGCTGGAAACAGAGCTGTGCTTCAAATGGTAGAGCACCAGTCTTGAGCAAAAAAGCTAAAGGATGGCATCAGCCCTGAGTTCAAATCCCAGTACGGGCACCAACAAAACAAACAAACAAAAAAGATTTTAAAGAGGCTAGGTATGGTGGTTACTCTGGAGGCAGAGACAAAGAAATCTGTAGTTAGTGAAGTTGAAATTGTATCTTAGCACAAGCCAAATGTCCTAGCAATGAAAGAGGCAAAGGTAGGGAGGTCAGGGTTGTAGGCCAGCATATGGATTGGCTGGCTAGAGCTCCTATCCAAAAAATAACGCATAAAACATTTAAGGGCGCAGCTGAAGTAGTGGAGCATCTTGTCTAGCAAGTATGAGGTCCTGAGTTCAAGCCCTAGTACTGCGAAACACACATGTACTCATGCATGCATGCACGCATATGAAGCAGGAGCCAAAGGCCTTGGAGAACTTGAGGAGAAGCCCCTAGAATTGGCAGAAATTTGGAAGTACAGAGCTTTTACTTTTAAAAGACTATAGTACATTTAAAAGACTATGGTACATTTTCCTTACACATACAAAGAGCTGGCAGGCATAGCAGGCATTTGGGTTTCTCCTTTCAACAGCTCATAGTTTCTCCAGTCTAACCCAGATACCTCTGTCTTGTCTGGGACCTAATATTCTTCGCCTCTTACCAGTTTTCTGCTTGGGCTAAGTGTAGGCTTAGAACAGTCAGCTGGCAACATGAGGAAGCACCAAGAGATGAAAGAGAATCAGGGACCAAAATAGAGAAAGATAGAGAAAGAGGGAGACGGACAGGGACAGAATCATTGAAGAGGAAAAACAGTTTCCATTTTACAGACCTCCTACTGCAAAAGAATCTAATATAAAATAAGCATCCCAAGCCAAAATGGACACAAAGATAAGATTTCTTTCCTCCTAAACTCACCACAATTAAGAAAACCTTACTAAGTTGTCCACCTATGGTTCACACCTATAATTCTGAAGGTGGTTAAGATCTAAGGATCAAGATTCAAAGCCAGCTAGGTCAGAAAAGTCTATGAAACACTTATCTCCAATGAATCACTAAAAAGCTGGAAGCAGAGCTACGGCTGAAGTGGTAGAGTGCTAACCTTGAGCACAAACGCTCAGGGACAGTACCCAGGCTCTTGTACAAACCCCAGGACCCTTCCTCTCCCATGCCCTCCTTCCCCCTGCAAAAAAAAAAGAAAGGAGAAAAGGTAAAGAGAACAGGGATAAGATGGAGTGAGAACAGTGAAGGACAGCAAATTCTGTGGGGTCCAGTTTTGCAGCCTCAAAAGTAACTAGCTAAGATTGAGAGTCAGGCCAAACAACAGGAAGTGGTTAAGGAATCCTCATGCCCTACTCAGATACTCACATGGGATGGTGGTAAGAACCAATGTCTTAAGCTCTGTCCCTGACTAGGAAATAGGGAGGGAAAGGCCAATTGAGGAAGCCCTTGGGAGGGCTGGGGAATAGTGACTAATCCATGGGAGTCCTGTCTGCAGAGAACTTGTGGAAGTCCTCAACATTCGGCTTTATGTGCACACCTCAAGCAAAGTGTCCAACCAGCTAGTTGTGAATAGTGGAAAAGTAGTCCCACTTTCTTTTCCCTTTTTCTAATAGCTTACATTAGTAATACGTAGGGGTATTTCATTGTTACCTTTCCACACATGTTTATAGTATATTTCAATCAAATTAATTCTTAATGTCATTTTTTTAAATGACTTGACTTAATCACCCAAGGTAATTTCCCAATCTCTGGAAATTGAGCAATTCTCAGAACGTGAGTACCATAGCCTGTAATCAGTTAAAATATTCCCAAATAGTAGGAAAGCCCCACCTGCCCCCTATCTCTAAAGAGGAAAGGAAGAAATGTAACTATGTTACACAGATTTTTAAAAGAACACTATTTCTTACTTTCCTCTTGTATAGTGATAGAAATTCCAATGATAACAATTCTGAGGTAGCAATTGTACAAACCTGCTGGTTGAATAGAAATATTGGCATTTAGGCTCATGACTCCTGGGTTGGGGTTTATGGTCAAACACAAAACAGTTCTTTATGTCATTTATCAGGCCACACCACACTGTTTGGCATCTCTGTTTTTCTAATGTATACAGCAAAATCTGAATCAAGGAAAATATATCACTTGTTTTTACCAGAGTGAGCTTTAAAAAAAAGGATAATATTTACACTGACCAAGAACTTATTTCAGAGAAACTGGAAGGGATGTATTTGGTTGCATTTACTATTTGTAAAATCAGGGTTGTTGTATCTCTACTCATAGGAATGTTGGGAGAGTGGGAGATGATTACTCTCATAAAACTCCAGGAAGTATCTTGTACAGACTCAGGAAATGGTGCCAGACCTTTTGTTAGTACATGGTGGGAAGTTTCCATGGTATGGGAATCTAAAAATGAAGAGAGCCCAGTTCTCCTTCAAGAATCTCATAGAGGAGGAAGTAGAAGGAGACAGCTCATTGGGTAATGATGATGCCCAAAGTAAATACTACTTGTAATGAAGACTATGAGTATACAGTGGGTGCCCCTTCCGGAGAGGCTTCAATGCTTGCATTCAGCCTGTGAATGTGAAAGATCAGATCCTGGCCAGGCCACAGTTGTCATTTGCTATCTGTGATGATGGAGATTTGTTAGCAATTGAATGGAGCCTCTGCAACTTTTATCATCAATTGTTGGGATAGACTTCTCAATTGGAGCCAGGGGTGACAGTATGGGTCAGTAGTCACATTGACATAAAGTTTATGACCTTTCCTAGTTTTCCCAGTTATCTTGCCACATGCTCATCTGCTTGGGACCTAGGGTTGAACTGTTGAAATAAGACTTGGGAAAATGAGGACTGAATTAAGTCAACACATATTTAAGCCAGTTGTGGCTAGAGAATCTTCCCTTGGTTGAGGAGAATATTGATTGATTGATTGATTGATTGGTTGGTTGGTTGACTAATTTAGGCAGTATAGTTTAGGGAAGAGAGGTGAAAGGAGATACATAGAGATTTACGTAGTAGCTTTTACTATCTTGTTCTTCTGAGAAAGTTACCTGCTCTTTCTGACTATTAGTCCTTTTCATAACAAAATGACATTTACCTTGTGGGGATTCTTGGTTTTTGTTTTAAATAACAGCTTTGTTGATGTATACTTTATATTTCATGAATTTACCTTTTTTCTTTTATTTTCTTTCTTTCTTTTTTTGGCTAGGTACTAGTATTAGTACCTAGTACTAGTTTGAAATTAGGGCTTACACTCACTTCGCTTGCTGGTATTCTTGAGCCATGCCTCCAGCCCTGCTTGGTGGTGGTTATTTTGGAGATGGAGTCTCAAGAACTGACTTCAAACTGTGATCTTCCAGACATTAGCCTCATGAATACTAGGATTATGAGGATCAGCCGGCAGCACTCAGTAACTATTATATTTTTTCTCTCCTATTTTTTTTCAGTACTGGGGTTTGAAATCAGGGCCTTGAACTTATTGAGGTAGCACAATATCACTAAGTCATACCTACAGCTGGAAACTCATGTTTTTAAAGTGATTTGGTGATTTTTAGTGTATTTACAGAGTTGAGCAACTCCTTTTATAACCTCCAAAAGAAACTCATACTCATCAGTAGTCAGTAGAACCTCGCCTCCTCCGACAACCCCTCATGTACTTTCCATCTCTAGGGATTAGTTTGTTTTAGATATATTACATCAATGAAAGAAGCAATCTGTGATCTTTTGTGACATATTTTTTAACCTAAAAATGTTTTCAGTATTCATTCATTGTTCAGCATTCATTACTCAATAATATTCCAGTTTAACTGTATCATATTCTGTTGACTTACTTAGTTAGCAGGCAGTTGGACTACTTTTAATGTTATGGCAATTATTGCTACAAAATTTCTTTACAAGATTGTGTATGGATATATGGCTTCATTTCTCGAGTATTATGTTCAGGAGTAGAATGATTAGATCACAAGGTAAATTCTGCTTGATTTTTTGAGGGGTTGTTTTAATTATTTTTTGAAGCACTTGTACCATTTGTTATCCCCCAAGTAATAGTAAGAGTTCCAATTTCTCCACATCTTCAACAACATTACTTCTTTTTTATTATTTTGATTTTAGCCGTGTAAGTGGGTGAAGTGGTATATTGTGGTATTTATTTGCATTTCCCTAATGACTAATGATATTGAACATTTTTTCATGTGATTATTGGCCATCTGCATATTTTCTTTGGAGAAAAGCCTATTACAATTTTTGGCTGATTTTCTTTGACAGTGATGAGAATTTTGTGGATTTTTAATTGGGTTATTTGTCTTCTTATTGTAGTGTAAGAATTTTTTAAAAAATATTTTCTAGACACAACTCTCTTATCAGGTATATTATTTGCAAATGTTTCTCTTCATTTTATTGGTTTTTTTATTGGTTCATTTTCATGATGGTGTCCTATGGCATACAAAATTTTTAAATTCAGTTTAAGTAATTTTCTTTTAGAGCTTATACTTTTGGTAGTAGGTGTATAAACAATTGCTTAGTCTAAAGTTATATGGATTTACTCCTGTGTCTCCTTCCATGAGGTTTAAAGTTTAGCTCTCTTGTGTTTAAGTCCATAAGCCATTGGTAGAGTTATGCATTTACACACACACACACACACACACACACACACCTCTTCATTAAGTTTTATATGTTATAAAGGATAAAACATCAAACGTTCTCAGTATATAAATTTCAATACAGGGTAACTAGTCTTCTATTCTGATCTGCTTGAAATCTTCAAGGTAAAGTTTATGATTAATAATAGCAACAGCCAGCATCTTAGTACCTTCTATGCACCTAACACTTTAATTCAATTAACCCAGAAAATTCTTACAGAAAATTCTAGAGTATTATTTTAGCTTCTTTTTTGCAGATGAAGAAACTTGGATTTGGATTGGTCATGGAATTTATTCAAAGCCATACAGGTCACAAATCACAAAGCTGATAATTGATTCAAATAGTCATTGATTATGAGAACAAGTTAAGAGATTTGAGTGACAGGGTTGTCAGGAAAAGCTAAACACAGAAAGAAGTGTTTGTTGGCTAACATAGGAAGAAAAGTAGAGATAGACTGCATCAGTTTGGATTCCATGTGGAATTCAGTGGTGGGCATGTGTTTAGCATGCTTGAAACCCAGCACCAAAACAAAAAAAAATAAAATGGGAAAATTATGGTTTTTAATCATATAGGCTTGTTATAAGAAATAAATAAGTTCATATGTATATAGTTCCTACACACAGGAAGTACTTAAAACAGTCAATTGTGCCTGGGATGGGGATCTCTGAACATGAACCTTCCTTTCCAGAATTATCTCTAGAGGTGGCTACATAGGGCCCTGCAGTCAGCAGGGCACTGGACTTGGATCAATGCTATATTATCACCACATTGAAGTTTGTATTTTTTTTAATGATTTCAAATGAGGGATATTTTCCTTTTTGCTCTGGGATGCATGAATATGTGGCCAGTCTTGGATGGGGTGTAGATCTGCCTGGAAGAGTTCCCTCCTAATGATGCCCAAATAGCCTCTGAAGTGTGTCCACACACACACACACACACACACACACACACACAAAACCTACTTGGCCATAATGAACTCCAACACTATGAACTCAACATGGAAGACAGTACTGCTTAGTTTAATTTACAGTGTCATGGAAGCCAACACACACCCACTTGACATTCCTGATTTATTACCTAAAAGTGAGCACAGTGCATAGTGGGCCTCAGATCTTGCCTCTATTATTGGACTGCAAACCTCCATTGACTTCAGTTGGCAGCCCGCACCACTAATTGAGGACAGAGTTTGGCCCCGCGGGTTTTATATAGAACATTTTTCTTTATTTCTTGTTTTCATGGGTGTGTGTTGTGGGCTGGGGATTATTTTTATGTTTTTCCACTTCCTGATTAGTTTTAGGACTTGTTTATTTGGAGACTGCTTTAATAAATTTGCACAGCAGGGTGAGGTAGTAACAGAGTTGGTGTATTTAACCAGGAACCTCCTCCTTTTCAGTTTGATTTTTGGTGTTTAACTTCAGGGCACAGTCACTCTGTTTCAATGCCAAATCTCTGCCAAAGATCACCTATCATTGATCTGGTCACGCCCTAGTTATTTAACTCCAGGGCAGAGTTCTCCTTCCATGAAGCTTCTGCAGCTGGCCCGCGTGACACATCACCAATGTACTCTGAAGTTACTTGAGTTCAAAGCATGTTTTTCTATCTATTTCCTCCTCTATGTTGTGGAGATTGGAGATCAGGGACTTGGTAATTGGTATAGTTTTAGTGCCTACTTTAGTTAGCCAAACCTTTGAGTCATTTCACGAATACTTCAGCATTAAATGTGACATGGACAAGACAATGAGGTCCTTGCTTGTGAAGGCCTCTGTGGATGGAATCTGGTTATGGGTAAGCAAAAGATTCTAGCACCAACTGTAGGGTAAGATTGTGATTAAAAGAAAAAAAGGCACTGGTGGTTCACCTCTGTAATCCTAGCTATTCAGGGTGCTGAGATATGAGAATGATGGTTTGAAGCCAGCCCAGGCAGGAAAGTTTGTGAGACTTATCTCCAAATAGCCACCCCAAAGCTGGAAGTGGGTCAAGTGGTAAAGCACCATTCTTTAAGTGAAAAAGCTAAGAGATAGCACCTAGGCCCTGAGTTCAAGCCCCAGTACCAATATAAAAAAATAATAAAAAAGATAGCTATAAAAAAGTAAAGCTGAAGTGATAAAAAAGATGAGTGTGTGTTCACAGCATGGTCAGTGAAAGAACCAGTATGGCTAGTTCCTTCCTGTCCCAGGACTTAGAAGAGGGGACTTTGGGGTTGAGCCCTGAGACAAGGAAGAACTAGTCACATTCAGTCACATTCAGAGGAAAGCAGCTGATATAAAAACAAACCAACCAACAACAAACCCAAAGCAGAAAGAAGCTTGGCTTTGAGGAACAAGGGGAGGCAGGAAAGCAGTTGCGACAGTGGGAAATGCACCTGGCCAGGTGAAGGTGTTAGATGGATTCTAATGGTAAATGGGAAACATGGGCACAGACACACTCTCTCGTGTTTACATTTCTTTGGCTGCTTCTTGGGAAAGAAGCTGAGGGTCAGTGATGTGGGCCAGCGTGAAAGTAGGCAGACCAGTGAGGAAGCGTTTATGTAAATTTCCTGGACTGGATCATTCCAGAATGAAATTGTCTTTGTTGAGGCTGGTAGGAGAAAGAAGAAGGTTAGTATCCGGTCAGAGCTGGACAAGGTCTTTCTGTGAGCGCCAGGGTGAATATTCCTCTTGCCTGAGCCCCGGCATCTACATTTAAAATGAACCTCAGGAGGTCAGAGTCCTGGCTCTAGAGGTTGGTGAATTTTTAGGGAGTGACTGGGAATGGAGAAGGAGGAGTCAGCTATGCCAGGAACGACTTCAGGACTTCAGGCAGGAAACTGGGGAGAGGTGGGCATTTTTACGCAGAACAACAGCAACAGCGTGGCAAAGCCAGGGGCATGATAGTGTGAAGTGATCGCTTGTTTAATAGGGGTTGCATTGCCACAATCAGCAAGTAGTGCTGGACTGCCAGAGCTGCACACTGGAACTTATTTAAAGAGGCTATTGTAAAAGTCTCTGAGCCAGTTAATTACTAGTTTTTGTTATGTCAGGAACTCCTTGAGTAAAAGCAGAAAGAAACCATTCATGAGTATGTTACAGTTCTGTAGTTTAATGGGACAAGTTAAAAAAATTAAAAACGGATAAAATCATCTAGTTCACAGGAGGATTGAAAACCCCCACAAGAAAAGGTGAAATTACATATTGTGTGTCATCTTCTCTTATAAGAAGCCATAGAAATGACCACTCACTTAATTGGACTAATGACCTATATGCATAAAACTCATTGTACAGGCTGGGCTCCAAGTTGCTCACGCCTGTAATCCTAGCTACTCATGAAGCTGAGATCTGAGGATCATGGCTCAAAGCCAGCATGGGAAGTAATGTTCATGAGACTCTTGTCTCTAATTAAGCACCCAAATTCTAGAAGTGGAATTGTAGCTCAAGTGGTAGAGCTCTTACCTAGAACATAAAAATGGGCAATGCCCAGACCAGGCCCCAAGTTCCAGCCCCCAGCATTGGCACAATAAACAAACAAAAAAAAAACTTGGTATACAAAAACCTAAAAAGGTCATGGGGAAGTGGCCTGTAAATATGAAGCAAGGTGACCACAGTGACTCAAAGGAGCATTTGAAGCTCATGGGAAGGGTGGATGGGAGTTGTTCACATAGCGCAGAAGCTATCTGTAGGCAGGTTCCATTCTATCTTGTGCTTCAAGAGATAAGCGCATAGGAAACAAATGAAAAGAAAATCCATAGTTTCAACCAAAGACCAAGTTGGAAGGGTTGGGAAGTACAGACAACAGGGAATGACAATGAAGAACATTTTTTGAAGGCACATTACAGAAAATTATCAGGTTACGAAGTGTAATTGTGTTAACTGAACACAGCTGAGCTAAGAGGGGCAGAGCTGAGAATGTCAGCTTCTTGTGTACGGGCTTGTTCCTTGCTCTCTTCTTTTGGCTCACTTGAGTCTTTGTTGAGGTGCATCAAATTCCTGAAGTGGATCTCAGAGTGGTGACTGAAGAAAACACATAGTGTTTGCCCGCTGAGCTTACTCACTAACTGGAACCAGATAGGCCTAAGGTTCTAATCCTGGTTCGAGCACTTACAGATGTGTAATTCTGGAACACTTACACCACCTTTTCTCTACCAGAGATAATGTCCTCTCTCTAGCGGCACACGTGGCGTAAGGTATTGGGTTGTTCTGGAAGGATGAAGACACACTGTCCCAAGTTGCTAGCTAGAGAGATACCTGGGACAGGTTGAAGAGGTGGCCTCAGGCCCTAAGTCTTAGTTACACTTAAGTAACCTGCCTTCAAGCAGTAAGTATGGCCCTATTCCTCCTTGTTTGTTTGTTAGATTCTCTTTATACCTTAATCTTAAGGATTCATATGATAAAAAATGACAAGGGGCTCAAAAGGCACAAATAGAAGTGAAACTGACTTCTCCAAATAACTGAGTTTACAGTCTTGCGTTGTTTCTAAAGTTGCTTTTCCTTTGCCAGATGTGAGGCGGAACACCTTCTCTAATGAGCCAATTTTTTTTTTGTCCTGGGAAAGATCATTGCCATTTGCAATGAAAAGATAAAAATGCTATGTATGGTTAGACTTTGCAGGAGTAAACAGAACATTAATAGAAACTTCAGATGATACTGAATAAGGGGGAAATGTAGACAGCCCACAAAGTCAGTGGAGAAAGGATGGAAGCAGAAAAGCACATGGAACTCAATGGATTAAAAGACAAAAAGAGAAAGGAGATATAATTTAGACAAAGGAGCCTGAAGGCTCAGGTTTGGAGGAAGCCTCTTGTCCCTTGCTATGAGGCTCACCTCGCATACACAATCTCAAGGTCCCCTTGAGTGGAGCCTTAACTACAAAAGTACAAAAATGTCATTAACAAGGTTGTTATGACAGTGAAGCACCAGGAAATGTAGAGCTCTTACTGGGAGCTTGATATATGTATGTGGGGTTTGAGTTATGGCCCCTAAAGATATTCTCATCCCAGGAGCCTTTGAGTGTTGCTTGGTGTAGTAAAAGGGGCTTTGCAGATGTGGTTAAGCTAAAGACCTTGATATGGAGAGATTATCCTATATTATCAGGCAGGCCCTAATTGTAATGACAAGTGTCCTTAGAAGAGGGAGGCAGAAGAACGACTTGAGTATAGTAAAGGTAAATGCAATGTGGTGATGGATACAGGAAGACAAGGTGATTAAATATGATGCTCAGTCTGCAAGATCACATTCCACCATACTCGGTCACCTGCTTCTGGTTCCTCTCTCATTTCCTCAAACTCAGTTGGTGAAGATATCACCTTTGTTAAATCCTATTCTCCTTTTCCTGCATGTGTGCAGCTGACTATTTCTGGAGAAACACAGCCACACAGACTGGTTTCATTTTGAATTAGTAGCCAGGAACTTCAAGTGGGTCCTTAATGCTGCCAGGCACTAATGCTGTACTACATTAGTTCCTAGTCCTTTTATTCTCCCAGTTAACTGATTTCATGCCCCCAAACACACTCTCATCTAATGACCTTGTTTGCTACTTCTCTGAGAAAACTGAAGTGATCAGTAGAGACACCCACAGATTCCAGCCCCGTGACTCTTTCCCTCTACCATCTGTACCAATCTCCCCTGGCACCTTTTCCCAAGAGATGAGATCTTCAGAAAACACTGTGAAAGCGCTTCCCCCTTCCCCCCCCCC
>NW_012267294.1:4097951-4100901 GCF_000151885.1 Dipodomys ordii | reverse complement strand
CCGCCAGCTCCATGCACCTTAACTACAGCACTCCTCTATTCCTTCTGACATTTGTGATGGATAATGTCTCTGGAACATTCCCATTAGCTTAGTTCCCAGCATATAAGGCCAAATCTTTGCAGTGCTTTCCATGTGGCCTGATGATGCAGCTGCCCCGTCTGGCTTTCTGACTGCATTCACTGCTTTTCCCTTCTTGCTTGCTTCACCTGAGACTCCCTTGACTCCATACTGGTCCCCCAACCTCAAGAGTTCTTTTCCTTCTCTGTCTGCTTTTCTCCTAGGTATCAACATGACTGACTCACACAGCTCCTTTAAGTCATTGCTCAACTCTGACTTCGCATAGTAGCCTGTCCTGATCATTCTAGTTAGAACCGCAACAGCCCAGTCCAACCTCACTCAGCACTCCAGATTGCCTCCCTACTCTACTTTGTCCTTTTGGGCTTACTGTTGATCTAATTTTATAGTTGGTTGGTTGATTACATAGTTATAGTTACTTGTCTCTCATTGTATTAGAATTAGCTCATTGATATACCCCAGCCCCACGTACTACTAGAGTAGTACCTGGCACAGTGCAGGATCTCAAAGAAAACTTTGGTGAATGAATGAATACCTGGGTTCTTTCATGTGGCTGCTCTCTCAGTTCTCTCCTACTACCCGGGGCTCATTTATTTTGCTATGAGCTCCTATGACAAAAAGTCCGCTGTTTCCAGGCATATATCATGGTGCTTCCTTGCCACTGTTCTATGGAGATCACTTCTGTTGGAAGCTCATAGACATTCTGCCATTTTCTGTATGCACCATACTACTTAGCACCGCTAGGGTTCTCTCTGTTCGTCGTTTTCCCTATGCATTTTCCAGTCCTACGTTCAAATATGGGATCTACTCAAAAGTCTTTCTCTCTTGTGAAGGCCTCCTGGGAATTTTCAGTTCTTTCCCTGGCTTCTAGGTCCCTGTGTGGAACTTTATTATAGGAGAAAAGACTATCATTTTCTCTGTGTTCCCAACATCTTCTTGGTGGTGGGTGCTGTGTGATTATTTGCTTAATTGTTTAGTAGAACTGACTAATGGTAGAGATGGTCAAAGCTACCAGCACAGATTGTGTTCACGAGCTCATGTTTATCTGGCTCAGACTTATGCAGCCCTTTACTCCTGCGGCTGAGTCTCCTTCAACAGCACCAGAAGACTGCTACTCATGATTCCTCCAGTGGGTTCTAGGAACCCATGGAAGAAGCAATGACAGGAACCCCTTTGAGTCAAAGTAATTCCACCTCTGTTGCATCTAAGTCCTGAAAATTGATCCTTTATCTCTTTTCCACGGCCTACTCCCCATTTGGTGTCTATTTTAACTGCTCAGAAATAACTATTGAGTGAATAGATAGAATTCATTTTTGACCATATTCTATTTGATAGTGCCACATTGACCTCAAGGGAAATTGCAAACTGGTTTAGCTGTGTGTCCAGGAATAACTGAAGAGAAATAGTATGGGGAGGAGGATTCAGGAGAGAATGACAGGGTAGGACTAGAGTTATGTTCATACTTTTTCATAGTAACCATTAACTATTTTATTAATAATTATTAGCAACATTTTTCTAAGGATCTGTTTCTGTGTTAATAGAATGTTGCTCCAATTTCCTATATGATTTGCTACTTAGTAAATGGAATCATGAAGACTAGTTTTTAGCTACCATCTTCAGGATGAACCCTTTCTCCTTCTACTTTCCTGTTTAATTCTATAGGTGTCACTATGATAATCATTAAAGGAGACATAAGTTGTAAGATCTCTTTCCTATACTTGCTAATTCTTTCAAGGACAGAGGCTACTTTGAAGTGAAAGAGAGAAAGTCCTATCTAAGTGTATCAGTCACAATGCTGAGACGACAGGGAAGAGAAAAAATACTGTGTTAATCGGGACTATTTCAGTTCCCGATGACAGATGCCTAACTAAATTTTTTTTCATTGAAAATGATATTAATTTGCTCAAGTACCTTGAAAGTTCATGAGCAATAGCTAACTGCCAAAGTAGTTAGATCCAGCACTTTAATTATGTTTATCATCTTTTTTCTCTGCATGGCTCTGTCTGGTTTAATTCGTGGGTAATTTCTCTCCATAAATAAGCAAGATGGCTACTGATAGCCTCAAATAACTATACTTCCTAAGAATTCTAATAAAATCCCAGGAAAAGATGGTTGGTCTGACAGAACACATGTTCACCTCTGAAGTCATCTCCACTGCCTGAGGGGTGGAGTCTATTAAGTAGGCAGACAGGTTAATGCGAAGTCCCTGATATGTGTTTCAGAGAGGGCAATTTGTGGGTATGCCAGCTGGGAGACATGCACAGGCTGCCATATTATGATAGATGGGCAAAGGATAAAATGAAGGAAAATTAAGAATAAATGTCCACAGTAGAAGCAATCCAAAACTATCAGACAGTGTGGAATAAGAGCTTTGACCATTTTTGTTCCATAAGTATGTTGAACAGATGTTACTTCACCATCAACTGAAGCCTTCTGACCACCTGGCTTTCTCATTTTCACTAGCTCTTAGGGTTCCAAAGGCTGAGCCCAGGTGTGTTGCGTTATACTCTTATAACACTATATGTTGGTTTGGTGGGTGAGTTAAATTACAAATCCTGATCTTTCCTCACTTGCCATATCTCATCGCTGATTTCTGAGTCAAGTTTGTGTCCTGAATGCAGATAAAACTAGGGTTGGGCCTTCTGGCTTTGATGTTATGTTTAGCTTAATTCTTGGCTATGTTAACACATCAAACTAGCATTTCATTTGGCAATATGATGTGTGAGGAATATGGGTTTTTTTTGGTTCTTTGGAAATTTTTTTTTCTTTTTTTAAAATTTTATTTGTGAACATACTGTACAGAGGGGTTACAATTACATGGGCAGGATAATGCGTACATTTCTTACCAAGCATTGCAGCCTCCTCCTTTGTTTAC